>NW_028143456.1:0-89000 GCF_977018435.1 Lepisma saccharinum | reverse complement strand
GAAAGAGATAAATGAAGCGGTAGAGAATGAGAGAAAGGAAGTGAAAGAGAGAGACAGAGAGGAAGAGGAAATAAGAATGTGAAATAGAGAGAGAAAGAGAGAGAGAGAGAGAGAGAGAGAGAGAGAGAGAGGGAAGAAAAAAATAAGAATGTGAAAGAGAGGGAGAGAAAGACACGAGAGTGAGAAAAGAAAAAAGAATGTAAAATAGGGAAAGAAAAAGAAATACAAGAAAGAGAGAGAGAGAGAAGAAAAATAAAGAAGAATGTGAAGTAGAGAGAGATAGAGAGAGGAGAGAGAGAGAGGGGAGATACAGAGAGGAGAAAGAAATAATAATGTGAAATAGAGAGAGAGAGAAAGAGAAGATAGAGAGAGAAGGAATAAATACGAATTTTAAATAGAGAGAGAGAGAGAAAGAGATAAGAATGTGAAATAGAGAGAGAAAGAGAGAGGAGAGAGAAATAAGAATGTGTGTGTGTGAGAGAGAGAGAGAGAAAGTGAGAGGAGATAGAAATAAGAATGTCAAATAGAGAGAGAGAGAAATCCAAAAGAGAGAGAAAGAAAGACGAAAGAGAGAGAAAGAAAGAAAGATAGAGAGAGAGACGAGAGAAAAGAAACAAATAAAATAGAAAAGCGTGAGAAACAAAATAGAAATTTAGGCATAGAGAGAGGGAGAAAAGAAAGGGCGTAAGGTCGAAACAGAGAGAGAATAAAAAACCGACAGAAAAAAGGAGGGAAAGCACATAAAAAAATAGTCAACAAGAGAGGAAGTATACACGCAGGAGTATGTACTAAAACCGAGAAGAGGTCAAACTCTTGGAGGATACAAGTAAAAGTAACGGACGAATGGGTAGTTGATAATTTTTCCTTATTCCAATGGGTGAGGAGAGCATAGGACCCCTCCCTTGACGCTCCCTGCGGACACTCGTGAGTTCTTATGATGAACACAGTAACACACCATGTTCAAGAGTAGCGGAAGCTTTCTTGCCTGAAAGCAAAATCACTGGTCACGAACATTTTTTTCTTTTCACCATTAGCTTGCTCTGGATATCCTAGAGTATCTTTCCTTTAATTTTTTTGTCGCGTCTAACCAAAGAGTTGGAAACCCTGTAAGCGTCCATGCCACAGCCTCATGATGACAAGAAAGAATGCAAGAAATAGAAATTTATAACCTCGTAATGATAGTGGTGAGTGAGTAGTGCGGACAGAATGGATGTCATGCAAACAGCTACTTAAAACACACTGCAAACTATGCTCGCAACCTAACAGTAACTTATCTAAAGCTATTCTAACTATCCAGTGCTTTTCACATCACTATAATTTCCTATGAACCAATTCAATACTTCTAATTAGCTGTAAAATACTCAACTACTGACGTATTTCTCTTGTAGCAAGTGAGATAATCCCGTAACCGAAACCTTAATTATTCTAATGACTTCTAATGCTCTAATGCTCTCTTGGCGCATTTTTGAACTATTACTAATCGAGGCGAAACCTTAATTATTCTAATGATTTCTATATTTCTCTCTTTGCGCATTTTGATTCAGAGTTTCTATTTACGGATCTTCTCTTAACTCTAACACCCTACCAATTTCATCACATGAAGCATAGTTTAGCTAGATTTGCTTTCCTTGTGCAGTGTGCAGCTAAGTAGGATTCATGTTTCCCTATGTCTTTAGTCCTTAATTATTATTTACCTAATTCTGCCTGTTACACAGCTGCGCCATTTCAAAATATGTCTTGAACATACTTTATATACTTTACATACATATAATTATTTTTCAACCTAAGTAAGATTCATGTCGCTCTCTATCTTAATTCAACCTAATTCAAATCTAATTCAACATGTTGCTTCTTTCTTCTTTATACGGCGCTACAACTCTCTGTGAGTTTTGGCCAGCTCAACAATATTGTGCCAGTGCTTGTGGTCTTAAATTTCTAACTTTCGTATCGTTCGTATCGTTCTCTTAGGATAGTTAAGAATCGAGAGTAATTTCCTTTGTGTTCTTAATAAAATGTATGATATTGTATAGAATTTATAAGCTTTCATTCTCCTCAAATCTTCTTCGACGTCAGCTTCCAATTTTTTTTGGTTTTCCCCTTAATCTAGATTTTGTTATTATTTTAACTGTTCGAGCTTCCTCCATTCTTTCAATATGGCCTAACCAAGCTATCCTTCGAGATTTCACTTCTCTTACTATATTCCTTGTTGCATAGCTGCGCATTTTTCCTACAAGTTGCTGTCTAGTAAACCTGCCGATATCTATACCTATAGATTATTTACCAAGCTAGATACGGGTTGGCATTCTAACGTTGCCAGTTTTCTTACACCATGTAACTGATATCAACGTTTACGGTAGATACGTATAGTAATCCTTGAAGTTAATAGTAATATTGTTCGACTGTGACGTAGATGTATTTCAATTGAGGTACAACAAGTTGCTAATCGTATAACACCTATTCTAAGTGTTGATAATGTTGGGAATTGTTTGTGGAAGGTGTGACGTCATAATGAACAATGGTTTCAATACGAGCTAAAGACCTGTTGCATTTGAAACATGGACATTGCACCAAGAAAGTAATCTAGAGGAAGACTGTAAGCATGGCAACGAGAGGCAAAGAAGGAACACAGAGGCAGCCCGATCTCCCTTTCGAGGGTTTTTTAAGAGAAGGGAATGCCACCCGTGGTGGCAGAGTGATTACGTATCATGCCTGGAAGCTAAAGGCCTAGGATTATTTCATTAAGTAATCATCCGTCCTTTTTTTCAATTAATCTAGAGATCTAGAGATAAAATAAGGAAATTCCAGCTCAGGAAGGAAATGTAACATTTAGGGAGGAGAAGAGTGACAGGAAAGACCAAGGTGAGAGAGAGCGTGGAGAGGAACATTGATGAATGGGAAGGAAGATCGTGAGCAAAAGGACAACGGATGGAAGAAATGACATGCAGGTGATTCTGGTGGATAAATTAACAAATAAAATTAATTTACATTACACTTAAATGACATCGAGGTACACAGAAGAAAATCTTGAATCTCTTAATCTGTTGTTAGTAGGTCTCTGTGACGAAGCCGTTAGCATCTATCTCAAGAATCAAGGGGTTCTAGTTTCGAATCCTGGGTAAGCATAGATGTTCCCTTATGTGTACCCTATTAATGTTCACTTCGTCATATCGTCGCGGTTATCATAACATCTTTGCTGACATAAATGATACGTAAATAGCATTTTTACAACAGAAAGTACTTTATACGGAAGCATTTCATGTAAAATTCTGGTTAGCATTTGCGATTGAGATGCGAAGAGTGGAGTAAACATGAGATAATGTATACAGCACGGCTTTCATTTCATTAACAAATTTAAAGGGGAAGAGATAAAATTTAAGAGAGGAAATCGTTTGTCAGTTCCTGAGATATCGCGTAAACAAATTGAAGCTCTTTACCTTTTTTGTAATATCAAGAAACAACCACCTAACCTCGTATATATGGACCTATATATCTGTCCATGGGTCAGTGGCCCGTGTTTAAATTGAAACAACTGACGAATTCTTACGTAGGTGTTGATTGATTGATTGATTGAGTTGGTGTTTTAAGTCCACTTTATGCACAGTAAGGCTAATCGCGACTGGGCCTACAGTTTAAATTGCGATCGATCCGAACCACTATGTGCCTCCACCGGGTATCGAACGCTTCCGTATTATAACTAGTGAAGTTCTGTATTTAAGCAACGCCATTGATTTGTGCCAAAAACCTTTTCGTATAAATAGGTTCTTCCTCTGGGTTGAATAGTTATTTTTTATGTGAAGTGATATATTGTTTACATCGTACTTCGGCCGCCATTAGCTACATCTGCAGTTGTGACGTAGAGCTCACTTCTGATTGGTTATGCTACGCGAGATACTAAGTAAATTAAAACCGATTCTATCTGTGAAATATGCAACGATATATCCTATGGTATCAGAATGCTATATCTTCACTTTACACAGTGTAATTTCGATCACAGCAGAAATGTTAAGAGAGATGCATGGAAAATTTTTTCGTCTAAAGCGGACCATTGTACAAACCATGACCAAAGAGACAAACTCCATTAAATGAAATAGCCAAGCAAACTAAGAAAGTACGAAACAAAAGGGACGTAAGAAAATGTGTGGTTCGGTGGCTCGTGGTGTGTCACATTCAGTAGCCAGTTGCTTTTGGATGTCTAAGTCCTAGGTTCGGATCCTGTGTAAGACAAGGACGTTCAGTTTGTTCCCCGTCTATTTCATCAATTTTCCATTCATCCTCATCGTCGTGATTAACGTAGAGAGGTAAATATAAAAAGAACAACCGAAAAACACAAAACACGATAGGCAAGCGAGTTGAGTGAGGAAAGCGGAATCTTCCCACCAAACATCGACATATTTTATATGAACCTAAAAGAATATATGGAGTATTAAAAGATGTTCATCCTTAAATTTGTTCTCTATAACTTATGTATTCTATGATTCTATCTTGTCAAGTTTATTATAATTAAGATGAATGAGTACAGTTTTAATAATAATATTTATGTAAGTGCAAATTAAGTTGTGATTCCAGAAAACGTTTTTAATTTCGTTAGGATCCCGTCCCGTGCATGAGATTACAACTGTACTCAGCCTATGTTCATTGCATTGCCACGCTTTCTTTACAGAACGCTGTAACTGGGTATCTTCCTGTTGCGTTCTTAAATAACTACGGTATACCGTGTTCTAGTGCAGACATGGTGTTACTTTGTCCTTGTGTTTTCATTAGTTTGTTTTGAGCTCCGACCGGAAATCAAACCGGGACCGCTGGCACCTTCCCCATATCGAAATAATAAAAAAAAAAGGGTATTAATCTTACCCCGATAACCTTTCTCCAGCCTATATTAGAAAATGCTGAGTAAATTAATTTGTTGTATGCTCTGTGTACATTGGTGGAATGGCAAGAATAACGCGTGTCTTAGGCTCGAGTCCTGGGTAAGAGTATGAATGTGGTTGTCTCATAGCTTGCTTTATCATTTATCAGTGCTTCTCAACCGACAGACTGCTAGAGGTTCTCCTGACATTTAAAATTTTGTTTGAGCAGAAATTGTCATTAACAAATGTTTATTTGTCAACTTAGTGTTCAAGTTACAGCAACCGAATAACAGTACAATATAATAGCTAGAATTTTATTATTATTACATATTTATAGTTATTAATAATTACTATTAAATTATAAGCAATTAACATTTTCTCTTAACAATTTGGATGTAAATATTGGCTTGATGTACGTTCATTACATTAACTTTAACAATATTATTTCTAGTACATTTAAGTTACGTTTTCATTTTTAGAACAAGATTTCAATCCATATAATGTATTGACTAATTTAGCACTGTTGTTTGTTTGATTGTACAATTAGTGTAAAATGTTTACTGAATCAATGGGAACGGTTTGCACTCGTTAAACTCTCCTCTTATATTCAGTCATGTAATTGAACTATTACTCTTTATGATTATTGCATAATTTTTAGTCACATTTAATTTCAAGAGTACATATTAATTAATGTATAATGTTTAAAAAATAGAAAGTATTTACAAGTATTTTTTTTAATTGGGACGTAGACTTTTAAAGAAAGAATTTACCGGGCCGCGGTCTCTCAAAGGCTGGCCTAGACAGGTAGAATAGAGACATAGAATAGCGTAACCAAAATAGAATGTGGACAGTGTTTCCTACTCTCAACTGGCTCTTCTGACTGTGGCTCCACGAGTCACTGGAGGAATCGCTGGAACTGCTGGAGAAATGGAAAGGAGATCGAACTGCTTCCAGACGACAGAGGACCAAGCAGTGTGAAGTGTAGACGAGAGAGTCGAGCGAGTTTCCATGCAACCACTACATCCCCTGTAATCCTTCCCCTAACGCAACTAACAGGGTACAGGGAGCGGCCTCCCCCGCCTCTCACGAACGTCAACAGAGGAGACCCGGATACCACCTGGATGGCGTCGAGGAACCCCAGAAGGTTCATGCAAACGGGGCTCGTTAAAGGGTGGAAGTATGGAGTTTTCACCAACGAGTGCTTCCGCAGCAGTCGCTTGTGCCTACGTCCCTCCCGGCTTGGTTACAACCCGCACTGACCATTCACTCCTCCGCAGCGCCGGTTCTCCCCCTCTTTAACCCTCCCCTGCTCTACCCTTTTCCCCTAAGGCTGAAGCGATCCTTACAAAATGGACCCCAGTTTTGTTTTTTTGGCCTTAAGTATGCTTTCCAACGAGGGGGGATTTTTTGGTGCAAGGCAGTGATCTGTTTGTTAATTATGCTTTATTCCCCTTTTTTATTATTGGAACCTGAAAGAAAATAATATACACTCAGACCTGTTGGGAGATGATTTAAAAAACAACGTAGACTTAACAGTTTCCTTAAAAACAGCGGCGGCGATTAGAGGGTGCGTGGGGCAGTTCCCCCACTTATTTCCCCCCGCACTATGGCCTCTTAACGAAAACCTTGCCTACCAAGAGAAAGTAAACTGCCCTTGCCCACAAACACAGTTTTGGCACCCAATCACCGCCACTACTTACAGAAGAACTCCCAAAGATGGGGGAGTTCTCGAGTTGTGTGGACTAAGATAAACGTCCTGTCTGTCTAAGAAACCATTCCGCTAATGTCGTAGTCCAAGTCATCCATTAGGGTGCAACGACATTTCAAGCATCAACCATGCAGACAAAGCTCGCAAGGGGGAAGGGGGGACTTTCAGGATGGCAGAACATTTTGCAAAAATACAACATTACTCTATCTCATTTAGTTGCAACGAAATAATTTATTGAAATGGTGAGACAAGTTTTTTGTGCACCCTGTATTTTAGGTTAGGTTTTTGGTAATGTATTTCATAGGAGTCTCTCGCGGCTGTGCGATTGATCTGCATGGTTGCTGCTGGTGCCACTTCCAGAAACATCACTGTTCGGAAAGTTACTTCTTAAAAGTAACCGACTTACAGTTCCAGGTACTTGCTAAAAAAAGGAACGGAATTATAGTTACAGTTTTGAATAACTGGAAGTTACTTTCTCACTTACTTTCTCCTGGAAATCGCCTTGCAAACAAATTACACACGATCAATGATAATAAGTTAAATAAGTTAAGATGTATATATGTTTTATTTATGTCTCTCTCTAGTACATAATACATGTCTTCATATTAGAACTGAGCCCATACTGATGCCGATATATTGGTGTCGGAAAGTATCGGCTCGATTTTATGCCAGCCGATACATTTTCGAAATTTATATTATTCGTGGAGGTCCATAAAAATGCTACGCGACAATTTAACTGAGCATATTATGTAATAGCCTATTTGAAGTTTCCTTTGATTCCGTACCAATATTATGTGAGAAACTGTACTTCGTGATTATAAAACAGGGATTTCTATACACTGATGTAATTTTTTTAATAGTTTAAATCAAGACTCTGGTAAACTAAAATGGAACACTCACACAGTAATATAAATCATTATTTTGAACATATTTTATCAGTTACAATCTTTAAGCATCGATTGTTCTTTTTTCAAAGTGATATTGGCTCAGCCCTGTTTCATATATTAATATTAACAAGAAATTTTATAACAAATATAAACATATAATAAGAAATAAAAACATATATGCAACAAATAAAACACATACAGGCTTAACATAAATAATAATGGAACAAAACACCGAAGTATTCAAGTGTAATTTGAAATGACAACTTACAATAATGCGTGTTCTAAATTTAGCATGCAACGAAACCTATTGTTATTGGCCTTACCCGAAACACATCCTAGTTTTTACTCAACTCCCTAGAACGAGTATAAAATGGATAAACATGCCTCAGGGATAGAATAGGGGAGAACACGAGATCACAAGCAGTGGCGTACGCAGGATTTTTATTCGGGAGGGGCTGGAATTGTAAAGATGGAGAGTAAGTACTGTCACCAGCAATAAAATGGAACACCTAAATCCTAATATACTCGCTTCCCTACAAGGCGTTATGTGTGTTGCTTCAATCTAAGGTGGTGGTAGAAGTTGCTATTGGAAATTTGCTATTAAAATCCACTTATCGCCTTGCAGAAAAGCGAGTATTTCAGGATCTAGTTGTCTCATTTTTATTGCTTGTGACTGTTCATGCCTGCTTTCTAGGGAGACGATATACACAGTAAGATATTTCATACATTTAGAACTTTCTAGTTTCAAAAATCGCAATCTGGGGTCACTTTAAGGGTTGCATTTCCCCGAATTCTTCTTCACTGCTTTCATTATAAAATATTGATTTTCTCAAATCTTCGTAGAGGGCTGTTGCCCCATTAACCCCCCCCCCCCTCTGCTATCGTCAGTGCAGTGATCACAAGTACACTTTGTCTCGGGAATCTGTGGAGCAAGGCTGTCCATAACGGTAAAGAAGAAGAAAAAGAGAGTTGGCTTCTCATCCCCACTCACGTTCATGGGACTAGTCCTCTCGACTTCTACTTGCACAGAGAACTTATTTTCGTTTTCTTGCTCCAGAGACTCCCGAGACAGTGTTAGACCTGTGAAAGACCACAACGAATTCACTGGAGTCCGAGGGTTTGGATATGATGTGAACATCACCACGCTGCGTCCGCCTCTAACCCCCAGGGTTGCCTCCAGGCACAGATTGATTTGAGGCTGGGTGAGTCCCAGAGCCACTTTCGACCTTAGATCACCAACCCTGGGAATCGAACCCGGGTTTCCTTCGTGGCAGTCAGACGCCCTACCGACTAGGCCACCAGAAGTCGTGGTAGCCGATCCAGGGCCTGTCCATAGGAACGACACCAGCGGACCGGCACCCAGCACCTCGACCTGCACCGAGGCTCTATCCAGGAACCACAGAAGGAAAACAGCAGCCAAGTAACCTCCTCCCTTTAGTGCCCTTACCTTTCCTCTAAGTTGCATCGTAAGTGGGGTACTTTGGTATGAACAAGGTGAATACTCATATTCATTTGGAAATCTGTAATTTACTCTTCCACAGTCTGGCTGTCCATTATGGGGGAAATTATCTGGTTACAGATAATGGTTTGCACAGAAGCTTCGTAAGGGGTGTCACTTGTTATTTCAATGTATTCATGGGTTTAGGAAAGTTGAGCATTAAAATATTTTATCCCCAAACGAACGCCTCTGTGCACGTCAGCAATACAATAATACAGGGAGGTTATTGCAGCATGACACCGCAAGAGCGTCGGCCGCTTGCCGGCCCAGTCATGCAACAGGTGCCGGCAAATTGCGTAACAGATAGCCCGTTACACAAACCGCTTGTTTTGTAATGTTTCCACTTTTCACAATTATAGTTACAATTACAACTTAAATAAGCACGTACCTTGTCGTAAGGATGCTGGAAAAGGTGTCCTCTAAAATACAAATATTTCTGGCACTTTATTTTTGACATGTAATCTTT
The DNA here is from genome assembly GCF_977018435.1 of Lepisma saccharinum. Classification (NCBI taxonomy): domain Eukaryota; kingdom Metazoa; phylum Arthropoda; class Insecta; order Zygentoma; family Lepismatidae; genus Lepisma; species Lepisma saccharinum. The sequence continues at coordinate 79,594 of NW_028143456.1, read as the reverse complement.
CTTAGACACCGCGAGAGCGTCGGCCGCTTACCGGCCTTGTCATGCATCAGGTGCCGCCAAATTGCGTAACAGATAGTCCGTAACAGAAACCGCTTGTTTTGTAATGTTTCCACTTTTCACAATTATAGTTACAATTACAACTTAAATAAGCACGTACCTTGTCGTAAGGATGCTGGAAAAGGTGTCCTCTAAAATACAAATATTTCTGGCACTTTATTTTTGACATGTAATCTTTCTTAGACACCGCGAGAGCGTCGGCCGCTTACCGGCCTTGTCATGCATCAGGTGCCGCCAAATTGCGTAACAGATAGTCCGTAACAGAAACCGCTTGTTTTGTAATGTTTCCACTTTTCACAATTACAGTTACAATTACAACCTTATTTCAGACATCTAATCTTTCTTAGACATCTCTACTTTATCCTCGGTTGACAGAAAGGGAAGACAGCATCGCGGCGCATAAAGCAAACCGAAAGTGTAAAATTATATTTAAAACTAATAATAATGATGATCACTAACCTTCTGTGTTATAAATGATGTTGAAAATGACCTCCTTCAACACCAATACATTTCCGGCATCTGCGTATGAAATTCCTCTGAACATCCATAAGCTCCTCAGGTGTGATTCTGGCAATTTCTCTTCTTATATTTTCTTTTAAATCCTCTATTGTACGCGGGTTATTCTGATACACTTTGTTTTTTAATGTTCCCCATAAATAATAATCACAAGGAGTAAGATCGGGGCTACGAGAGGGCCACAACTCAGTACTGATAATTCTGTCCTCAAAAATCTCGGCAATAAAATTAAGTGATTCATAAGCAGTGTGAGCAGTAGCAGAGTCCTGCTGAAAAAATGACTGCTGGCATTCAATGTCCGTTAATTGTTCAAAAAAAGGTTGTAGTATGTCTCTTCGATACCTTTCACCATTGATAGTACCTTCATAAAAAATAGGCCCTATTATTCTGTGCGCATTCATACCACACCACACACCAATTTTTGCAGGATGGAGCGGAACTTCATGCACAAGGTCAGGTTTTTCTGCGCTCCAATAGCGATTGTTTTGTGAAATAACTCGGCCATTCAATTCGAACCAAGCTTCGTCTGAAAATATGATTAATTCTGGATTTACTCTGCCAGCAACAATATTATCCAGCATCCAGTTACAGAATCGAACTCTAGTCGCGTGATCGCGCGGTTGCAATTCATGAACCACTGTAATTTTGTAGGGTTTTAATCTAAGTAATTTAGTGGCATTTCGTGCTGAGGATTTTGAAATGCCTGTTTCCTGAGCAAGCCGACGGAGGGATTTTTTTGGAGTATGTTCAAGTCGTTCACCAATTTCGTCTAGCTTTTCTTCCGTAAGAACACGTCGTCTGGAAACACGTTTCTTAGGTTCAAGAGATCCTGTCTCTCGTAATCTTTTAACGAGGTTGTAAACAGTATGTCTGTCCGGAACAGGATTGCCAGGAAATTTTCTTGCGAATCGCCTGACTACTTTTCTGCAAGAGTTCGTTTTCACGTAAGTATCGTACATAAAAACTCTTTGTTCAAGACTATATTTGTTTGGCGGCATAACTAATGAATGAATAACAAATAACACACGATAAAGCACTAGCACTTTAGCACACCAACTCAATAACACAGTATAAACAACACGAGTACTGATAAACGCAAACCGAAGTGAACACGTCTAAACAACTGGTAGCCGACAGCTGTCGCATTCGCGTAGTATCGAGAGGCTTCTCGCGGCTTACCACTACTCCGATAAGCCGCTGACGCTCTTGCGACATCTGAGGAATTTCGCTTCTAGCGTCGGCTCTATAGACACTGGATGGACCAAACTTTGAGGGAAGCACAACAAAAGACTACTCTATGAGGATATGTAATGCTCCTGCCGCAACTTTGAAAAAAAAAATATGGAAATTACAACGTTCAGAAATTTTGCGTAATTACGGGGAAAATAGAACTTTGGGATTTGGCCCCCGTTTCCCCCTGGACTCACAATTGTCGGAATTTACATAAAATGTTGCTTTTTGTTCATTCTTACATTTAGAATTTAAATTTCTTAAAAAGATGCAGTTGTTGAGCAGTTATAGCCTTTTATATTCAGTTTATCCCATAGTAGCAAAAGGGGAAAAGTGCTTATTTCAAATGGCGCTCTCAGAAAGAAAAACGCACACAGTGTATGATCGCTACTTTACTTCAAAAATATTCACACGTTAAAATTAAGTGACACTGTTAAATAATTCGTTTATCTGCGCTTTCGTTTTGCATAATAATGTATACGTAACCTCCCCCCTCGAAAATCTTGGGCACGCCACTGACTCTAGTGTTCAAAAGGATTAATCTTGTGTTATCTGCAAAATAAGAGTCACGGTTTCTGTTTATTCGAAGGCAAGACAAGAATGAAAAATTGAATCCTTTATGTTGGATGAGTCATTGCTGTCAGAAGCGATATGGGCAGAAATAAAGTGCCAGAAATATTTGTATTTTAGAGGACACCTTTTCCAGCATCCTTGCGGCAAGGTACGTGCTTATTTAAGTTGTAATTGTAACTATAATTGTGAAAAGTGGAAACATTACAAAACAAGCGGTTTGTGTAACGGGCTTTCTGTTACGCAATTTGCCGGCACCTGTTGCATGACTGGGCCGGCAAGCGGCCGACGCTCTTGCGGTGTCATGCTGCAATAACGCGATATCCTCGCTTTTATACTATTTTCGAGAACACAGATTAAAGTACAGATGAATCACTCCCTATCTACAAAAGGATACTATCAACAAAACTGACATCTATACATCTTTAGAAATACAAATTCGTATAGTGCACTCTTGCAAACATGAAGATACATTAAACTACTCATAACCGAGCATAAAATACAAAAACATTAAACAAAATATATACATTACAAACAAGGTGCATTATTACATATAATAACAAAGAAATTACGCTTTCTTTTACAAAAATAAATACATTAGTGACATATCTTCTACTGGTGACGTCACATAAAAATATGGATCATATCAGTCTTCTTTACAAAAATGGGCACTGCACACTCTCGCATTTTTAATTTTAATATTATGTTCTCGATCACAAGCACGAATCCACTGTTTACTTACACGATTATCAGCTGGAAATCTATGATATTTTATATCACTTCCTTTAGTTTTTTGGTTATAATTCTCACAGTTTGTTACTGCACAATTAGGCATGATTATAGGTTGAATGAACAAAACAATCTCATTTCAAGAGAAATAATACAATAAAAATATATCGATTGCGACAAAATCAATAACCTGCTTGTTCGGTTTTTTGCGTCGTGTCAATAGTAGCTAAATATACCCCGCACCAAACTTACTGTACATAGCAAGAGCACCGTCAAACCAAGACCATCTTGAGGTTCAGGCCACAGCGCTCAGTCAAGACGTCATCATCTGGAGGCGATCGTCTTAACGATGTAAACCCCTTGTCGTAATTTTACCGTAGATAATTAAGGTATATTTATTTCTTTTATGAAGTTAAATTTTGACATTTACCTTCCCGACGAATATAGAAGAAAAATGTATAATATTGAATATTTACACCAAAATTTTCATTCAGGCCACCACAAAAATTCCTACAATAGCACAAAGAGAGAGTTGAAAACCGTTAGAAACTTCCTGGCGGAAGAATTTAAACATTGTATATCGTTGAAAAATATTATCGGGAATGTTTGTCAGCTACAGTGAAACTCGTAACCGCTTTTGCATGAACTTTTGTATGTAAAATCAATTGATTAAATAAAAAAAAAACATGTTAGGTTGACTGTAAACTTTCCAAGTTACCTAATCAATTAAATTGTCTTTTACCCAAAGACAATATCAACTTAAACTTTACCCGAAATTAAATCAACCAGATAATGCAGATATTCTGCTTAGCTATACAATCTCAATACAAAAGCTTAATTTCTATATTCTTGCAGCAAAAGCGAAACAAATTGGTACAAGGGTAATGTTACATTTCTGTGAATAAAGACTAAACCTAAATCATTTGTTATATTGTAATTTCGATGCTATTGACTTTATTGAACGAAAGATAATAAACAAATTGAATCTTTTCATTGTCGTTAGTAAGATCTGTGACAATATCTTAAGAGTTTCATTGAAAAAAAGCAGACTAATATTTCGATCTTAGCCTTCACTTGGGATATAAACATTTGGAATATTTCCTTACACTGTTTTACATTCTGTTAATAACACCGTGAAGAATGTTAATAAATTATGAAACAATAAACATTATCACTTATTTAATAATCAAAGTTACAAACATTGAAGCTTCACAAAGACAAAAAATAAAAAGCAGTTCATATGAAACAATTTTATAAAATTTAACACATTTGTGCTTCATATTAACATAGCTAGGTAACAAAATGCTTTCTGTGTGAAAACTTTTGTATTTGAAACATAAGTAATATATTCTTGGATAGTATTACACACGAATATTTCATCAAAGTTCTTGTTACAGATCGCACCCTTGTATTTGAATATACAACATATCTTCCGATTAGCATAAAGAAGTATAAAGCGGGATAAAATGAGAATGTAAATGTACACGTGTATCAACTTTGCTCCGTTGTATAGCTTTCTTTCATTAAGAACATTTTGAAACTGAAAATTTGTGTAAATAATATGAAAATTGTATCGAATGCTTGCATAAAATTTACACTAACAAATTGCTTTAGTAGACACGAACGTAATATTTTAAACGTTGGCTAAATCTTGAAACAAATTAATTTGCAATCATAAACAATAATCTTAACGTTTACCAACGTTTGTAATAATTCAGGGTAAATTATTTGATATTTCTAAAAAAAAAATGTTGACAAGAGATAAAACATGACCACATTTAAGATTATATTAGATGCCTATTCTGTACACATGAAATGTTTACATCATGAACTATTACTCTTATTTATTTATGAGTATAAAACCTTTGTTACTTGTATCTTTTCATAGGGACCGAATCACATGGAATTGCCCTAAACATTTCTCATTTTCAGCAACATGTTGAAGAAATGTGAACGTTAGTCTTACCTTTTTCATCATAATTGCCTCTGCAATTGAGCACACAACACTTATACAACATACCTCTTGCACATTCAAGCATAATTACACGTCATGAAAACTCGATTAGAGTTCCTAAATTTGCATTACAATTCCATATTCACTAAAAAGGTCCAAAATTGATTCCGAAGAAGCAAATCAAACATGGCGGCTATCTCGCCTCCAGTTGATGACGCTTAGTCACGTGACCGGAGCAAGCCATGAGGCTTTCAGATTGAGAAGGTAATGGTCAAACCCGATCCTCCCAGATGACGTAATGCATACGTACTTCACATAGCAAAGAGCACCCTCTGCTATCACTTGTCATTCTAACTCCAGGTAGAAATTTACATATATATAAGTCCAGGTAGAAATTCAACAACATTACTTAAGAAATTTGTTGACTGATGTAATTGTAAAGCCTGTAAATAATAACAATATAATATCGTTTGCTTAGTGTTCATGTATATGTCTTGTTTTGTTTGATGTTGTTGGTTGTAGGTATGAAGATTACTAAGATACCCAATATATAGTAACAGTTTGGTGCAGTTTAAAATTACTTGTCTTACATTTTTACAGTGGTAAATATTGTCATTGAGGCAATAAGAATTCACACTGTGAAGAACACTCAAATAACCATTTTTCATTCGTGAAATGTTGGTATCCTACCATCGTAAAAACTCAAAATAACTATATATATATATATATATATATATATTAATCTTATTAATATTAGACAAATAGTTGTTTGCTTATGGTTATTTTTATTTGAAGAAAACTGTTTTTCATGTAAGATGAAACATTTAATGTTATGAATTTTCCAGATAACTCATCTTCAAATGTCTGTTAAAAGTTGTGTAAAAACTCATATTACGAGAAAAATGACATATCTACATCCTCATCAGAACATCTTAAGTGTTTGATAGCGTTTGTTCATATACTCCATTTTACCCTACAATAGTACCAAAGTAATAAATATCGAAAGTAAAACATTAATTGCTTGTAACTATATAAACATTTGTTTCTTCTGTACATTAGCACCTAGGATCTCATGAGGTGACTTCGGTGTTCAGTGAGGAACTCTCTGGTGTTCAGTGAGGAACTCTGTTGCAGGAAGTCTTTGTTGCAGCAACTCTCTCTTGCAGTAAGTCTCTGTTACAATAAGTTTCTGTTGCAGGAACTCTCTGCTGACTCAATGCATGTCCTAGTGAAAAATGCAAGAACAACGAAATACACTCTAATCTCACAGACAGACTTCTAGCCTAAAAGTTATGTACGAACTTGCCTATTTATAGTTATTAACTTTAGGAAACCAAATTTCATCGCATTTGCTACTGTACTGGCCGCGTGGCACTCGTATATTTCCACGTGCTTCTGCAGGTTGGCAACACTCTTTACCTTGGCTCCCAGTCTACTTTCCTGGAAAAGTTCAGGATGTTTGCGCAGCCGTTATTTGAAATATATCCATTGTTGACTTTTTATTAGAGCTCATATTTCATGGAGCACAATAGTGCCACGCAAATATTGATGGTTAGTGTTTCTATGTATATAAGTACGTGTTTCTCAAATCTGTTATAAATATATGAAGTGGGTGTGTCCCAGTGACGGATCCAGAAGTCGCAGTTGGGAGAGGCGAATTTCAGTAGGGTGCTGCACATCTCACCGAGTCTAACCTACACTTGCACTGTTTTGTAAAGCAATATATTGTACTGTCAACAAGGATCAAGTAGAGTTCCATGTTCTAGAGATTAGAGTATTTATTGTTTTGCAAAAATAGGGGCCCAGAGCTGCAATAAGTGGTTATTATTGTCTGTTGTTATCATAATTCCTCCCATTGCAAAGGCAAACTCAACGATAGATATGAGGAGTAGAATGGATTAAAAAAGAAGACAAACACCTATTCTCTCAAGGGGTCTAGGGTTCGATTTTCCTTTGAAGCACACCGCACGGTAATTTGGGTCCAAATTTAAACTGTAGGTCCAGTTCCGATTGTCTTCTCTGAGTATAAAACGAACTTAGATGAAGCTTTAAAAATTATTCTCGAACTAATTAAAGTTGGTGATAAAAGACAGAACATTTGAGTCTTTCAAGATATTAGGGACAATAATATACCCAAAAACCTGGCAGTAGGGGAGGGGGTCAATCGCCCCTTTCCGCGCCTGGTGTGTCCAGACCACCAAAAACATATTTTTGAATTTCTTTGGATAGAAAATAACAAAAATAAGATTCCAAGATATGTATTTTTGTTTGGATTCATCACATCCTAATGTTATGCACTAGATTCAGGATTTTCTGCCTCCTGTAATGTGATGAGTGAAGTAAGTTATGATTTTGTTAAGTGAACCAGAATATTTCAAAAAGGGCATTCTCGCTATAAAACAAGAGGAATTTTGACAAAGAATGATCCACACGACCAATAACGGGAGTTTTTTCCGCCCGACCACTGCAGTGTTAAGCTTTGACAAACCCTGAAATTTGAGGACTGAAGTACTGCAAGGTGGAATTTATTTCGGAGTTTCAATCGATGCACATAAAAATTATATTTGTAAACTAAATACTGTCACCTTACAAAATAACTGAAACGTGCATGTGTTTTTGAATTTTTAATCAACATTCAACATGACCACTTTTGTTACTACGTCAATGGCGAATCCAGAAGATCGTTGAGAGGGGCGAATTTCAGTCCGGTACCTCACCAAACCGATAATCAATTCTGAGCTACAATTACAATTTTCTATGTAAACAATATATGTTTCTATATACAGGAACCAATTGACTTCCATGTTTTAGAGATTAGAGTATTCTTTTGCAAATGTAGGGTCCAGGTATGGAATAGATAGTTTGTATATCGTTATCATAATTCCTCACATTAGTGTGGTCAACTGAACGATCAGATATGAGGAGCAAAGTTAATAAACAACAAAAGCCAAAGCCAGAAACTATTTATTCTCTCAAGGTATCTCATACTAAATCACACAAGAACTACAAAACTTACCTGTGAACGCTGCACTCCTTGTTCCTGAGTAGCTGCATAATTTGGCGCAGATCGCTGCACTGACACTTTTCTTTCTTTTTTTTTTTTCCATTTTTTTCTCCATGCTCCCGCGGAACTGGAGTTCCACTCTCTGAGGATTTCTCAGCCTTACATGTTCCCTCCCTGGCTTCTTGAGCCTCCCTCACTCAGGACCTAAGTACCTCCTGGGCCCTTTAAGGCCCAAATTGGCCCTTTAGTCCCCCAGGGCCCTTTCAAGGTTCCCCTTGGCCCATTTGAGGGCCCCCGAGACCCCTTTGAGCCCCCCAATCTCCCCTAGGGGGAAAACCACCACTGCGGAAAAGATCCTGGACAATGGAGGAGCCCAGGTCGGAGGGGGACGTGGGGTACCTCCATGCCTTCCGCCCTCCTTCCCTCCGTATCCCCCCTCCCCGTAGGAATGAGCCCCCCAGGACTCCTGGGCGCCCACGTTAAAGGCGCAATGTATCAGAATCGCCGTAGTGAACGACGAAATGGACAAAAGAGGCCCACACACACGCACATACACACACATAAATACGCATGCACACACTCGCACACACACACCAAAAATAAAATATAAACTACGAGCTACCAGGAACTAACAGGGGACTTGAAGGGTGAACTACTTTACACATTAATGGGGTCTCCAGCCACCTCTAAGTAACTGGAAACCCCTTTATACTCTACGTGGTGGCTCCAGCCACCATACAGCAGCCGGATACCACCCTTATTCACTATGGGGTCTCCAGCCACCTCTAAGCAGCTGGAAACCCCCTTATGCCTATGTGGTGGCTCCAGCCACCATACAGCAGCCGGAGACCACCCTTATTGACTATAGGGTCTCCAGCCACCTCTAAGCAGCCGGAGACCCCCTTATACTCTACGTGGTGGCTCCAGCCACCATACAGCAGCCGGAGACCACCCTTATTCACAATGGGGTCTCCAGCCGCCTCTAAGCAGCCGGAGACCCCTTTACTCACTAAAGTAAGCACAAAAACCCATATTCTACCTCAGAAATAGCGGTAGCACAGAAACTCTCTGGCGTGTGGAGATAGTTTTAGTGTAACAGCATGTTTAGACCCAGCCTCTTCGCCATTCCCACTTGTTTCTTGGTGTCAATGCTAATCCTAACCAAGAACAGATGCTAGAGACTGTCAAGACTGGAGGCCATGGACGCCTACAGGAAGGGGATACCTAAGTATACTTTGGGCTGACATCAGCTTGATCTGGAAAGTCAAAAGTCCTGGGTTTGAAACAGATTTCATTTTATAATCATCATCATCTGCTTGGTTATCACAGCACGCTTTGACTCTAGGAGTCCTGGGTTCGAATCCTAGCCTGGGTATAGGTGTTCTTTGCGAGCGAATGAGTGAATGTACAATATTTCATGAACATTCCACAATATTTTGAGTAGGGCGCCTGCAGAAAAATTTTCAAGGGTCGTCAAAATCGAAAAACTGCATCCTGAAGGTAGATACATTGACATCGTGTTCACGTGCCATCAAAAGAAAGAGATAAATGAAGCGGTAGAGAATGAGAGAAAGGAAGTGAAAGAGAGAGACAGAGAGGAAGAGGAAATAAGAATGTGAAATAGAGAGAGAAAGAGAGAGAGAGAGAGAGAGAGAGAGAGAGAGGGAAGAAAAAAATAAGAATGTGAAAGAGAGGGAGAGAAAGACACGAGAGTGAGAAAAGAAAAAAGAATGTAAAATAGGGAAAGAAAAAGAAATACAAGAAAGAGAGAGAGAGAGAAGAAAAATAAAGAAGAATGTGAAGTAGAGAGAGATAGAGCGAGGAGAGAGAGAGAGGGGAGATACAGAGAGGAGAAAGAAATAATAATGTGAAATAGAGAGAGAGAGAAAGAGAAGATAGAGAGAGAAGGAATAAATACGAATTTTAAATAGAGAGAGAGAGAGAAAGAGATAAGAATGTGAAATAGAGAGAGAAAGAGAGAGGAGAGAGAAATAAGAATGTGTGTGTGTGAGAGAGAGAGAGAGAAAGTGAGAGGAGATAGAAATAAGAATGTCAAATAGAGAGAGAGAGAAATCCAAAAGAGAGAGAAAGAAAGACGAAAGAGAGAGAAAGAAAGAAAGATAGAGAGAGAGACGAGAGAAAAGAAACAAATAAAATAGAAAAGCGTGAGAAACAAAATAGAAATTTAGGCATAGAGAGAGGGAGAAAAGAAAGGGCGTAAGGTCGAAACAGAGAGAGAATAAAAAACCGACAGAAAAAAGGAGGGAAAGCACATAAAAAAATAGTCAACAAGAGAGGAAGTATACACGCAGGAGTATGTACTAAAACCGAGAAGAGGTCAAACTCTTGGAGGATACAAGTAAAAGTAACGGACGAATGGGTAGTTGATAATTTTTCCTTATTCCAATGGGTGAGGAGAGCAAAGGACCCCTCCCTTGACGCTCCCTGCGGACACTCGTGAGTTCTTATGATGAACACAGTAACACACCATGTTCAAGAGTAGCGGAAGCTTTCTTGCCTGAAAGCAAAATCACTGGTCACGAACATTTTTTTCTTTTCACCATTAGCTTGCTCTGGATATCCTAGAGTATCTTTCCTTTAATTTTTTTGTCGCGTCTAACCAAAGAGTTGGAAACCCTGTAAGCGTCCATGCCACAGCCTCATGATGACAAGAAAGAATGCAAGAAATAGAAATTTATAACCTCGTAATGATAGTGGTGAGTGAGTAGTGCGGACAGAATGGATGTCATGCAAACAGCTACTTAAAACACACTGCAAACTATGCTCGCAACCTAACAGTAACTTATCTAAAGCTATTCTAACTATCCAGTGCTTTTCACATCACTATAATTTCCTATGAACCAATTCAATACTTCTAATTAGCTGTAAAATACTCAACTATTGACGTATTTCTCTTGTAGCAAGTGAGATAATCCCGTAACCGAAACCTTAATTATTCTAATGACTTCTAATGCTCTAATGCTCTCTTGGCGCATTTTTGAACTATTACTAATCGAGGCGAAACCTTAATTATTCTAATGATTTCTATATTTCTCTCTTTGCGCATTTTGATTCAGAGTTTCTATTTACGGATCTTCTCTTAACTCTAACACCCTACCAATTTCATCACATGAAGCATAGTTTAGCTAGATTTGCTTTCCTTGTTCAGTGTGCAGCTAAGTAGGATTCATGTTTCCCTATGTCTTTAGTCCTTAATTATTATTTACCTAATTCTGCCTGTTACACAGCTGCGCCATTTCAAAATATGTCTTGAACATACTTTATATACTTTACATACATATAATTATTTTTCAACCTAAGTAAGATTCATGTCGCTCTCTATCTTAATTCAACCTAATTCAAATCTAATTCAACATGTTGCTTCTTTCTTCTTTATACGGCGCTACAACTCTCTGTGAGTTTTGGCCAGCTCAACAATATTGTGCCAGTGCTTGTGGTCTTAAATTTCTAACTTTCGTATCGTTCGTATCGTTCTCTTAGGATAGTTAAGAATCGAGAGTAATTTCCTTTGTGTTCTTAATAAAATGTATGATATTGTATAGAATTTATAAGCTTTCATTCTCCTCAAATCTTCTTCGACGTCAGCTTCCAATTTTTTTTGGTTTTCCCCTTAATCTAGATTTTGTTATTATTTTAACTGTTCGAGCTTCCTCCATTCTTTCAATATGGCCTAACCAAGCTATCCTTCGAGATTTCACTTCTCTTACTATATTCCTTGTTGCATAGCTGCGCATTTTTCCTACAAGTTGCTGTCTAGTAAACCTGCCGATATCTATACCTATAGATTATTTACCAAGCTAGATACGGGTTGGCATTCTAACGTTGCCAGTTTTCTTACACCATGTAACTGATATCAACGTTTACGGTAGATACGTATAGTAATCCTTGAAGTTAATAGTAATATTGTTCGACTGTGACGTAGATGTATTTCAATTGAGGTACAACAAGTTGCTAATCGTATAACACCTATTCTAAGTGTTGATAATGTTGGGAATTGTTTGTGGAAGGTGTGACGTCATAATGAACAATGGTTTCAATACGAGCTAAAGACCTGTTGCATTTGAAACATGGACATTGCACCAAGAAAGTAATCTAGAGGAAGACTGTAAGCATGGCAACGAGAGGCAAAGAAGGAACACAGAGGCAGCCCGATCTCCCTTTCGAGGGTTTTTTAAGAGAAGGGAATGCCACCCGTGGTGGCAGAGTGATTACGTATCATGCCTGGAAGCTAAAGGCCTAGGATTATTTCATTAAGTAATCATCCGTCCTTTTTTTCAATTAATCTAGAGATCTAGAGATAAAATAAGGAAATTCCAGCTCAGGAAGGAAATGTAACATTTAGGGAGGAGAAGAGTGACAGGAAAGACCAAGGTGAGAGAGAGCGTGGAGAGGAACATTGATGAATGGGAAGGAAGATCGTGAGCAAAAGGACAACGGATGGAAGAAATGACATGCAGGTGATTCTGGTGGATAAATTAACAAATAAAATTAATTTACATTACACTTAAATGACATCGAGGTACACAGAAGAAAATCTTGAATCTCTTAATCTGTTGTTAGTAGGTCTCTGTGACGAAGCCGTTAGCATCTATCTCAAGAATCAAGGGGTTCTAGTTTCGAATCCTGGGTAAGCATAGATGTTCCCTTATGTGTACCCTATTAATGTTCACTTCGTCATATCGTCGCGGTTATCATAACATCTTTGCTGACATAAATGATACGTAAATAGCATTTTTACAACAGAAAGTACTTTATACGGAAGCATTTCATGTAAAATTCTGGTTAGCATTTGCGATTGAGATGCGAAGAGTGGAGTAAACATGAGATAATGTATACAGCACGGCTTTCATTTCATTAACAAATTTAAAGGGGAAGAGATAAAATTTAAGAGAGGAAATCGTTTGTCAGTTCCTGAGATATCGCGTAAACAAATTGAAGCTCTTTACCTTTTTTGTAATATCAAGAAACAACCACCTAACCTCGTATATATGGACCTATATATCTGTCCATGGGTCAGTGGCCCGTGTTTAAATTGAAACAACTGACGAATTCTTACGTAGGTGTTGATTGATTGATTGATTGAGTTGGTGTTTTAAGTCCACTTTATGCACAGTAAGGCTAATCGCGACTGGGCCTACAGTTTAAATTGCGATCGATCCGAACCACTATGTGCCTCCACCGGGTATCGAACGCTTCCGTATTATAACTAGTGAAGTTCTGTATTTAAGCAACGCCATTGATTTGTGCCAAAAACCTTTTCGTATAAATAGGTTCTTCCTCTGGGTTGAATAGTTATTTTTTATGTGAAGTGATATATTGTTTACATCGTACTTCGGCCGCCATTAGCTACATCTGCAGTTGTGACGTAGAGCTCACTTCTGATTGGTTATGCTACGCGAGATACTAAGTAAATTAAAACCGATTCTATCTGTGAAATATGCAACGATATATCCTATGGTATCAGAATGCTATATCTTCACTTTACACAGTGTAATTTCGATCACAGCAGAAATGTTAAGAGAGATGCATGGAAAATTTTTTCGTCTAAAGCGGACCATTGTACAAACCATGACCAAAGAGACAAACTCCATTAAATGAAATAGCCAAGCAAACTAAGAAAGTACGAAACAAAAGGGACGTAAGAAAATGTGTGGTTCGGTGGCTCGTGGTGTGTCACATTCAGTAGCCAGTTGCTTTTGGATGTCTAAGTCCTAGGTTCGGATCCTGTGTAAGACAAGGACGTTCAGTTTGTTCCCCGTCTATTTCATCAATTTTCCATTCATCCTCATCGTCGTGATTAACGTAGAGAGGTAAATATAAAAAGAACAACCGAAAAACACAAAACACGATAGGCAAGCGAGTTGAGTGAGGAAAGCGGAATCTTCCCACCAAACATCGACATATTTTATATGAACCTAAAAGAATATATGGAGTATTAAAAGATGTTCATCCTTAAATTTGTTCTCTATAACTTATGTATTCTATGATTCTATCTTGTCAAGTTTATTATAATTAAGATGAATGAGTACAGTTTTAATAATAATATTTATGTAAGTGCAAATTAAGTTGTGATTCCAGAAAACGTTTTTAATTTCGTTAGGATCCCGTCCCGTGCATGAGATTACAACTGTACTCAGCCTATGTTCATTGCATTGCCACGCTTTCTTTACAGAACGCTGTAACTGGGTATCTTCCTGTTGCGTTCTTAAATAACTACGGTATACCGTGTTCTAGTGCAGACATGGTGTTACTTTGTCCTTGTGTTTTCATTAGTTTGTTTTGAGCTCCGACCGGAAATCAAACCGGGACCGCTGGCACCTTCCCCATATCGAAATAATAAAAAAAAAAGGGTATTAATCTTACCCCGATAACCTTTCTCCAGCCTATATTAGAAAATGCTGAGTAAATTAATTTGTTGTATGCTCTGTGTACATTGGTGGAATGGCAAGAATAACGCGTGTCTTAGGCTCGAGTCCTGGGTAAGAGTATGAATGTGGTTGTCTCATAGCTTGCTTTATCATTTATCAGTGCTTCTCAACCGACAGACTGCTAGAGGTTCTCCTGACATTTAAAATTTTGTTTGAGCAGAAATTGTCATTAACAAATGTTTATTTGTCAACTTAGTGTTCAAGTTACAGCAACCGAATAACAGTACAATATAATAGCTAGAATTTTATTATTATTACATATTTATAGTTATTAATAATTACTATTAAATTATAAGCAATTAACATTTTCTCTTAACAATTTGGATGTAAATATTGGCTTGATGTACGTTCATTACATTAACTTTAACAATATTATTTCTAGTACATTTAAGTTACGTTTTCATTTTTAGAACAAGATTTCAATCCATATAATGTATTGACTAATTTAGCACTGTTGTTTGTTTGATTGTACAATTAGTGTAAAATGTTTACTGAATCAATGGGAACGGTTTGCACTCGTTAAACTCTCCTCTTATATTCAGTCATGTAATTGAACTATTACTCTTTATGATTATTGCATAATTTTTAGTCACATTTAATTTCAAGAGTACATATTAATTAATGTATAATGTTTAAAAAATAGAAAGTATTTACAAGTATTTTTTTTAATTGGGACGTAGACTTTTAAAGAAAGAATTTACCGGGCCGCGGTCTCTCAAAGGCTGGCCTAGACAGGTAGAATAGAGACATAGAATAGCGTAACCAAAATAGAATGTGGACAGTGTTTCCTACTCTCAACTGGCTCTTCTGACTGTGGCTCCACGAGTCACTGGAGGAATCGCTGGAACTGCTGGAGAAATGGAAAGGAGATCGAACTGCTTCCAGACGACAGAGGACCAAGCAGTGTGAAGTGTAGACGAGAGAGTCGAGCGAGTTTCCATGCAACCACTACATCCCCTGTAATCCTTCCCCTAACGCAACTAACAGGGTACAGGGAGCGGCCTCCCCCGCCTCTCACGAACGTCAACAGAGGAGACCCGGATACCACCTGGATGGCGTCGAGGAACCCCAGAAGGTTCATGCAAACGGGGCTCGTTAAAGGGTGGAAGTATGGAGTTTTCACCAACGAGTGCTTCCGCAGCAGTCGCTTGTGCCTACGTCCCTCCCGGCTTGGTTACAACCCGCACTGACCATTCACTCCTCCGCAGCGCCGGTTCTCCCCCTCTTTAACCCTCCCCTGCTCTACCCTTTTCCCCTAAGGCTGAAGCGATCCTTACAAAATGGACCCCAGTTTTGTTTTTTTGGCCTTAAGTATGCTTTCCAACGAGGGGGGATTTTTTGGTGCAAGGCAGTGATCTGTTTGTTAATTATGCTTTATTCCCCTTTTTTATTATTGGAACCTGAAAGAAAATAATATACACTCAGACCTGTTGGGAGATGATTTAAAAAACAACGTAGACTTAACAGTTTCCTTAAAAACAGCGGCGGCGATTAGAGGGTGCGTGGGGCAGTTCCCCCACTTATTTCCCCCCGCACTATGGCCTCTTAACGAAAACCTTGCCTACCAAGAGAAAGTAAACTGCCCTTGCCCACAAACACAGTTTTGGCACCCAATCACCGCCACTACTTACAGAAGAACTCCCAAAGATGGGGGAGTTCTCGAGTTGTGTGGACTAAGATAAACGTCCTGTCTGTCTAAGAAACCATTCCGCTAATGTCGTAGTCCAAGTCATCCATTAGGGTGCAACGACATTTCAAGCATCAACCATGCAGACAAAGCTCGCAAGGGGGAAGGGGGGACTTTCAGGATGGCAGAACATTTTGCAAAAATACAACATTACTCTATCTCATTTAGTTGCAACGAAATAATTTATTGAAATGGTGAGACAAGTTTTTTGTGCACCCTGTATTTTAGGTTAGGTTTTTGGTAATGTATTTCATAGGAGTCTCTCGCGGCTGTGCGATTGATCTGCATGGTTGCTGCTGGTGCCACTTCCAGAAACATCACTGTTCGGAAAGTTACTTCTTAAAAGTAACCGACTTACAGTTCCAGGTACTTGCTAAAAAAAGGAACGGAATTATAGTTACAGTTTTGAATAACTGGAAGTTACTTTCTCACTTACTTTCTCCTGGAAATCGCCTTGCAAACAAATTACACACGATCAATGATAATAAGTTAAATAAGTTAAGATGTATATATGTTTTATTTATGTCTCTCTCTAGTACATAATACATGTCTTCATATTAGAACTGAGCCCATACTGATGCCGATATATTGGTGTCGGAAAGTATCGGCTCGATTTTATGCCAGCCGATACATTTTCGAAATTTATATTATTCGTGGAGGTCCATAAAAATGCTACGCGACAATTTAACTGAGCATATTATGTAATAGCCTATTTGAAGTTTCCTTTGATTCCGTACCAATATTATGTGAGAAACTGTACTTCGTGATTATAAAACAGGGATTTCTATACACTGATGTAATTTTTTTAATAGTTTAAATCAAGACTCTGGTAAACTAAAATGGAACACTCACACAGTAATATAAATCATTATTTTGAACATATTTTATCAGTTACAATCTTTAAGCATCGATTGTTCTTTTTTCAAAGTGATATTGGCTCAGCCCTGTTTCATATATTAATATTAACAAGAAATTTTATAACAAATATAAACATATAATAAGAAATAAAAACATATATGCAACAAATAAAACACATACAGGCTTAACATAAATAATAATGGAACAAAACACCGAAGTATTCAAGTGTAATTTGAAATGACAACTTACAATAATGCGTGTTCTAAATTTAGCATGCAACGAAACCTATTGTTATTGGCCTTACCCGAAACACATCCTAGTTTTTACTCAACTCCCTAGAACGAGTATAAAATGGATAAACATGCCTCAGGGATAGAATAGGGGAGAACACGAGATCACAAGCAGTGGCGTACGCAGGATTTTTATTCGGGAGGGGCTGGAATTGTAAAGATGGAGAGTAAGTACTGTCACCAGCAATAAAATGGAACACCTAAATCCTAATATACTTGCTTCCCTACAAGGCGTTATGTGTGTTGCTTCAATCTAAGGTGGTGGTAGAAGTTGCTATTGGAAATTTGCTATTAAAATCCACTTATCGCCTTGCAGAAAAGCGAGTATTTCAGGATCTAGTTGTCTCATTTTTATTGCTTGTGACTGTTCATGCCTGGTTTCTAGGGAGACGATATACACAGTAAGATATTTCATACATTTAGAACTTTCTAGTTTCAAAAATCGCAATCTGGGGTCACTTTAAGGGTTGCATTTCCCCGAATTCTTCTTCACTGCTTTCATTATAAAATATTGATTTTCTCAAATCTTCGTAGAGGGCTGTTGCCCCATTAACCCCCCCCCCTCTGCTATCGTCAGTGCAGTGATCACAAGTACACTTTGTCTCGGGAATCTGTGGAGCAAGGCTGTCCATAACGGTAAAGAAGAAGAAAAAGAGAGTTGGCTTCTCATCCCCACTCACGTTCATGGGACTAGTCCTCTCGACTTCTACTTGCACAGAGAACTTATTTTCGTTTTCTTGCTCCAGAGACTCCCGAGACAGTGTTAGACCTGTGAAAGACCACAACGAATTCACTGGAGTCCGAGGGTTTGGATATGATGTGAACATCACCACGCTGCGTCCGCCTCTAACCCCCAGGGTTGCCTCCAGGCACAGATTGATTTGAGGCTGGGTGAGTCCCAGAGCCACTTTCGACCTTAGATCACCAACCCTGGGAATCGAACCCGGGTTTCCTTCGTGGCAGTCAGACGCCCTACCGACTAGGCCACCAGAAGTCGTGGTAGCCGATCCAGGGCCTGTCCATAGGAACGACACCAGCGGACCGGCACCCAGCACCTCGACCTGCACCGAGGCTCTATCCAGGAACCACAGAAGGAAAACAGCAGCCAAGTAACCTCCTCCCTTTAGTGCCCTTACCTTTCCTCTAAGTTGCATCGTAAGTGGGGTACTTTGGTATGAACAAGGTGAATACTCATATTCATTTGGAAATCTGTAATTTACTCTTCCACAGTCTGGCTGTCCATTATGGGGGAAATTATCTGGTTACAGATAATGGTTTGCACAGAAGCTTCGTAAGGGGTGTCACTTGTTATTTCAATGTATTCATGGGTTTAGGAAAGTTGAGCATTAAAATATTTTATCCCCAAACGAACGCCTCTGTGCACGTCAGCAATACAATAATACAGGGAGGTTATTGCAGCATGACACCGCAAGAGCGTCGGCCGCTTGCCGGCCCAGTCATGCAACAGGTGCCGGCAAATTGCGTAACAGATAGCCCGTTACACAAACCGCTTGTTTTGTAATGTTTCCACTTTTCACAATTATAGTTACAATTACAACTTAAATAAGCACGTACCTTGTCGTAAGGATGCTGGAAAAGGTGTCCTCTAAAATACAAATATTTCTGGCACTTTATTTTTGACATGTAATCTTTCTTAGACACCGCGAGAGCGTCGGCCGCTTACCGGCCTTGTCATGCATCAGGTGCCGCCAAATTGCGTAACAGATAGTCCGTAACAGAAACCGCTTGTTTTGTAATGTTTCCACTTTTCACAATTACAGTTACAATTACAACCTTATTTCAGACATCTAATCTTTCTTAGACATCTCTACTTTATCCTCGGTTGACAGAAAGGGAAGACAGCATCGCGGCGCATAAAGCAAACCGAAAGTGTAAAATTATATTTAAAACTAATAATAATGATGATCACTAACCTTCTGTGTTATAAATGATGTTGAAAATGACCTCCTTCAACACCAATACATTTCCGGCATCTGCGTATGAAATTCCTCTGAACATCCATAAGCTCCTCAGGTGTGATTCTGGCAATTTCTCTTCTTATATTTTCTTTTAAATCCTCTATTGTACGCGGGTTATTCTGATACACTTTGTTTTTTAATGTTCCCCATAAATAATAATCACAAGGAGTAAGATCGGGGCTACGAGAGGGCCACAACTCAGTACTGATAATTCTGTCCTCAAAAATCTCGGCAATAAAATTAAGTGATTCATAAGCAGTGTGAGCAGTAGCAGAGTCCTGCTGAAAAAATGACTGCTGGCATTCAATGTCCGTTAATTGTTCAAAAAAAGGTTGTAGTATGTCTCTTCGATACCTTTCACCATTGATAGTACCTTCATAAAAAATAGGCCCTATTATTCTGTGCGCATTCAAACCACACCACACACCAATTTTTGCAGGATGGAGCGGAACTTCATGCACAAGGTCAGGTTTTTCTGCGCTCCAATAGCGATTGTTTTGTGAAATAACTCGGCCATTCAATTCGAACCAAGCTTCGTCTGAAAATATGATTAATTCTGGATTTATTCTGCCAGCAACAATATTATCCAGCATCCAGTTACAGAATCGAACTCTAGTCGCGTGATCGCGCGGTTGCAATTCATGAACCACTGTAATTTTGTAGGGTTTTAATCTAAGTAATTTAGTGGCATTTCGTGCTGAGGATTTTGAAATGCCTGTTTCCTGAGCAAGCCGACGGAGGGATTTTTTTGGAGTATGTTCAATTCGTTCACCAATTTCGTCTAGCTTTTCTTCCGTAAGAACACGTCGTCTGGAAACACGTTTCTTAGGTTCAAGAGATCCTGTCTCTCGTAATCTTTTAACGAGGTTGTAAACAGTATGTCTGTCCGGAACAGGATTGCCAGGAAATTTTCTTGCGAATCGCCTGACTACTTTTCTGCAAGAGTTCGTTTTCACGTAAGTATCGTACATAAAAACTCTTTGTTCAAGACTATATTTGTTTGGCGGCATAACTAATGAATGAATAACAAATAACACACGATAAAGCACTAGCACTTTAGCACACCAACTCAATAACACAGTATAAACAACACGAGTACTGATAAACGCAAACCGAAGTGAACACGTCTAAACAACTGGTAGCCGACAGCTGTCGCATTCGCGTAGTATCGAGAGGCTTCTCGCGGCTTACCACTACTCCGATAAGCCGCTGACGCTCTTGCGACATCTGAGGAATTTCGCTTCTAGCGTCGGCTCTATAGACACTGGATGGACCAAACTTTGAGGGAAGCACAACAAAAGACTACTCTATGAGGATATGTAATGCTCCTGCCGCAACTTTGAAAAAAAAAATATGGAAATTACGACGTTCAGAAATTTTGCGTAATTACGGGGAAAATAGAACTTTGGGATTTGGCCCCCGTTTCCCCCTGGACTCACAATTGTCGGAATTTACATAAAATGTTGCTTTTTGTTCATTCTTACATTTAGAATTTAAATTTCTTAAAAAGATGCAGTTGTTGAGCAGTTATAGCCTTTTATATTCAGTTTATCCCATAGTAGCAAAAGGGGAAAAGTGCTTATTTCAAATGGCGCTCTCAGAAAGAAAAACGCACACAGTGTATGATCGCTACTTTACTTCAAAAATATTCACACGTTAAAATTAAGTGACACTGTTAAATAATTCGTTTATCTGCGCTTTCGTTTTGCATAATAATGTATACGTAACCTCCCCCCTCGAAAATCTTGGGCACGCCACTGACTCTAGTGTTCAAAAGGATTAATCTTGTGTTATCTGCAAAATAAGAGTCACGGTTTTGTTTATTCGAAGGCAAGACAAGAATGAAAAATTGAATCCTTTATGTTGGATGAGTCATTGCTGTCAGAAGCGATATGGGCAGAAATAAAGTGCCAGAAATATTTGTATTTTAGAGGACACCTTTTCCAGCATCCTTGCGGCAAGGTACGTGCTTATTTAAGTTGTAATTGTAACTATAATTGTGAAAAGTGGAAACATTACAAAACAAGCGGTTTGTGTAACGGGCTTTCTGTTACGCAATTTGCCGGCACCTGTTGCATGACTGGGCCGGCAAGCGGCCGACGCTCTTGCGGTGTCATGCTGCAATAACGCGATATCCTCGCTTTTATACTATTTTCGAGAACACAGATTAAAGTACAGATGAATCACTCCCTATCTACAAAAGGATACTATCAACAAAACTGACATCTATACATCTTTAGAAATACAAATTCGTATAGTGCACTCTTGCAAACATGAAGATACATTAAACTACTCATAACCGAGCATAAAATACAAAAACATTAAACAAAATATATACATTACAAACAAGGTGCATTATTACATATAATAACAAAGAAATTACGCTTTCTTTTACAAAAATAAATACATTAGTGACATATCTTCTACTGGTGACGTCACATAAAAATATGGATCATATCAGTCTTCTTTACAAAAATGGGCACTGCACACTCTCGCATTTTTAATTTTAATATTATGTTCTCGATCACAAGCACGAATCCACTGTTTACTTACACGATTATCAGCTGGAAATCTATGATATTTTATATCACTTCCTTTAGTTTTTTGGTTATAATTCTCACAGTTTGTTACTGCACAATTAGGCATGATTATAGGTTGAATGAACAAAACAATCTCATTTCAAGAGAAATAATACAATAAAAATATATCGATTGCGACAAAATCAATAACCTGCTTGTTCGGTTTTTTGCGTCGTGTCAATAGTAGCTAAATGTACCCCGCACCAAACTTACTGTACATAGCAAGAGCACCGTCAAACCAAGACCATCTTGAGGTTCAGGCCACAGCGCTCAGTCAAGACGTCATCATCTGGAGGCGATCGTCTTAACGATGTAAACCCCTTGTCGTAATTTTACCGTAGATAATTAAGGTATATTTATTTCTTTTATGAAGTTAAATTTTGACATTTACCTTCCCGACGAATATAGAAGAAAAATGTATAATATTGAATATTTACACCAAAATTTTCATTCAGGCCACCACAAAAATTCCTACAATAGCACAAAGAGAGAGTTGAAAACCGTTAGAAACTTCCTGGCGGAAGAATTTAAACATTGTATATCGTTGAAAAATATTATCGGGAATGTTTGTCAGCTACAGTGAAACTCGTAACCGCTTTTGCATGAACTTTTGTATGTAAAATCAATTGATTAAATAAAAAAAAAACATGTTAGGTTGACTGTAAACTTTCCAAGTTACCTAATCAATTAAATTGTCTTTTACCCAAAGACAATATCAACTTAAACTTTACCCGAAATTAAATCAACCAGATAATGCAGATATTCTGCTTAGCTATACAATCTCAATACAAAAGCTTAATTTCTATATTCTTGCAGCAAAAGCGAAACAAATTGGTACAAGGGTAATGTTACATTTCTGTGAATAAAGACTAAACCTAAATCATTTGTTATATTGTAATTTCGATGCTATTGACTTTATTGAACGAAAGATAATAAACAAATTGAATCTTTTCATTGTCGTTAGTAAGATCTGTGACAATATCTTAAGAGTTTCATTGAAAAAAAGCAGACTAATATTTCGATCTTAGCCTTCACTTGGGATATAAACATTTGGAATATTTCCTTACACTGTTTTACATTCTGTTAATAACACCGTGAAGAATGTTAATAAATTATGAAACAATAAACATTATCACTTATTTAATAATCAAAGTTACAAACATTGAAGCTTCACAAAGACAAAAAATAAAAAGCAGTTCATATGAAACAATTTTATAAAATTTAACACATTTGTGCTTCATATTAACATAGCTAGGTAACAAAATGCTTTCTGTGTGAAAACTTTTGTATTTGAAACATAAGTAATATATTCTTGGATAGTATTACACACGAATATTTCATCAAAGTTCTTGTTACAGATCGCACCCTTGTATTTGAATATACAACATATCTTCCGATTAGCATAAAGAAGTATAAAGCGGGATAAAATGAGAATGTAAATGTACACGTGTATCAACTTTGCTCCGTTGTATAGCTTTCTTTCATTAAGAACATTTTGAAACTGAAAATTTGTGTAAATAATATGAAAATTGTATCGAATGCTTGCATAAAATTTACACTAACAAATTGCTTTAGTAGACACGAACGTAATATTTTAAACGTTGGCTAAATCTTGAAACAAATTAATTTGCAATCATAAACAATAATCTTAACGTTTACCAACGTTTGTAATAATTCAGGGTAAATTATTTGATATTTCTAAAAAAAAAATGTTGACAAGAGATAAAACATGACCACATTTAAGATTATATTAGATGCCTATTCTGTACACATGAAATGTTTACATCATGAACTATTACTCTTATTTATTTATGAGTATAAAACCTTTGTTACTTGTATCTTTTCATAGGGACCGAATCACATGGAATTGCCCTAAACATTTCTCATTTTCAGCAACATGTTGAAGAAATGTGAACGTTAGTCTTACCTTTTTCATCATAATTGCCTCTGCAATTGAGCACACAACACTTATACAACATACCTCTTGCACATTCAAGCATAATTACACGTCATGAAAACTCGATTAGAGTTCCTAAATTTGCATTACAATTCCATATTCACTAAAAAGGTCCAAAATTGATTCCGAAGAAGCAAATCAAACATGGCGGCTATCTCGCCTCCAGTTGATGACGCTTAGTCACGTGACCGGAGCAAGCCATGAGGCTTTCAGATTGAGAAGGTAATGGTCAAACCCGATCCTCCCAGATGACGTAATGCATACGTACTTCACATAGCAAAGAGCACCCTCTGCTATCACTTGTCATTCTAACTCCAGGTAGAAATTTACATATATATAAGTCCAGGTAGAAATTCAACAACATTACTTAAGAAATTTGTTGACTGATGGTAATTGTAAAGCCTGTAAATAATAACAATATAATATCGTTTGCTTAGTGTTCATGTATATGTCTTGTTTTGTTTGATGTTGTTGGTTGTAGGTATGAAGATTACTAAGATACCCAATATATAGTAACAGTTTGGTGCAGTTTAAAATTACTTGTCTTACATTTTTACAGTGGTAAATATTGTCATTGAGGCAATAAGAATTCACACTGTGAAGAACACTCAAATAACCATTTTTCATTCGTGAAATGTTGGTATCCTACCATCGTAAAAACTCAAAATAACTATATATATATATATTAATCTTATTAATATTAGACAAATAGTTGTTTGCTTATGGTTATTTTTATTTGAAGAAAACTGTTCTTCATGTAAGATGAAACATTTAATGTTATGAATTTTCCAGATAACTCATCTTCAAATGTCTGTTAAAAGTTGTGTAAAAACTCATATTACGAGAAAAATGACATATCTACATCCTCATCAGAACATCTTAAGTGTTTGATAGCGTTTGTTCATATACTCCATTTTACCCTACAATAGTACCAAAGTAATAAATATCGAAAGTAAAACATTAATTGCTTGTAACTATATAAACATTTGTTTCTTCTGTACATTAGCACCTAGGATCTCATGAGGTGACTTCGGTGTTCAGTGAGGAACTCTCTGGTGTTCAGTGAGGAACTCTGTTGCAGGAAGTCTTTGTTGCAGCAACTCTCTCTTGCAGTAAGTCTCTGTTACAATAAGTTTCTGTTGCAGGAACTCTCTGCTGACTCAATGCATGTCCTAGTGAAAAATGCAAGAACAACGAAATACACTCTAATCTCACAGACAGACTTCTAGCCTAAAAGTTATGTACGAACTTGCCTATTTATAGTTATTAACTTTAGGAAACCAAATTTCATCGCATTTGCTACTGTACTGGCCGCGTGGCACTCGTATATTTCCACGTGCTTCTGCAGGTTGGCAACACTCTTTACCTTGGCTCCCAGTCTACTTTCCTGGAAAAGTTCAGGATGTTTGCGCAGCCGTTATTTGAAATATATCCATTGTTGACTTTTTATTAGAGCTCATATTTCATGGAGCACAATAGTGCCACGCAAATATTGATGGTTAGTGTTTCTATGTATATAAGTACGTGTTTCTCAAATCTGTTATAAATATATGAAGTGGGTGTGTCCCAGTGACGGATCCAGAAGTCGCAGTTGGGAGAGGCGAATTTCAGTAGGGTGTTGCACATCTCACCGAGTCTAACCTACACTTGCACTGTTTTGTAAAGCAATATATTGTACTGTCAACAAGGATCAAGTAGAGTTCCATGTTCTAGAGATTAGAGTATTTATTGTTTTGCAAAAATAGGGGCCCAGAGCTGCAATAAGTGGTTATTATTGTCTGTTGTTATCATAATTCCTCCCATTGCAAAGGCAAACTCAACGATAGATATGAGGAGTAGAATGGATTAAAAAAGAAGACAAACACCTATTCTCTCAAGGGGTCTAGGGTTCGATTTTCCTTTGAAGCACACCGCACGGTAATTTGGGTCCAAATTTAAACTGTAGGTCCAGTTCCGATTGTCTTCTCTGAGTATAAAACGAACTTAGATGAAGCTTTAAAAATTATTCTCGAACTAATTAAAGTTGGTGATAAAAGACAGAACATTTGAGTCTTTCAAGATATTAGGGACAATAATATACCCAAAAACCTGGCAGTAGGGGAGGGGGTCAATCGCCCCTTTCCGCGCCTGGTGTGTCCAGACCACCAAAAACATATTTTTGAATTTCTTTGGATAGAAAATAACAAAAATAAGATTCCAAGATATGTATTTTTGTTTGGATTCATCACATCCTAATGTTATGCACTAGATTCAGGATTTTCTGCCTCCTGTAATGTGATGAGTGAAGTAAGTTATGATTTTGTTAAGTGAACCAGAATATTTCAAAAAGGGCATTCTCGCTATAAAACAAGAGGAATTTTGACAAAGAATGATCCACACGACCAATAACGGGAGTTTTTTCCGCCCGACCACTGCAGTGTTAAGCTTTGACAAACCCTGAAATTTGAGGACTGAAGTACTGCAAGGTGGAATTTATTTCGGAGTTTCAATCGATGCACATAAAAATTATATTTGTAAACTAAATACTGTCACCTTACAAAATAACTGAAACGTGCATGTGTTTTTGAATTTTTAATCAACATTCAACATGACCACTTTTGTTACTACGTCAATGGCGAATCCAGAAGATCGTTGAGAGGGGCGAATTTCAGTCCGGTACCTCACCAAACCGATAATCAATTCTGAGCTACAATTACAATTTTCTATGTAAACAATATATGTTTCTATATACAGGAACCAATTGACTTCCATGTTTTAGAGATTAGAGTATTCTTTTGCAAATGTAGGGTCCAGGTATGGAATAGATAGTTTGTATATCGTTATCATAATTCCTCACATTAGTGTGGTCAACTGAACGATCAGATATGAGGAGCAAAGTTAATAAACAACAAAAGCCAAAGCCAGAAACTATTTATTCTCTCAAGGTATCTCATACTAAATCACACAAGAACTACAAAACTTACCTGTGAACGCTGCACTCCTTGTTCCTGAGTAGCTGCATAATTTGGCGCAGATCGCTGCACTGACACTTTTCTTTCTTTTTTTTTTTTCCATTTTTTTCTCCATGCTCCCGCGGAACTGGAGTTCCACTCTCTGAGGATTTCTCAGCCTTACATGTTCCCTCCCTGGCTTCTTGAGCCTCCCTCACTCAGGACCTAAGTACCTCCTGGGCCCTTTAAGGCCCAAATTGGCCCTTTAGTCCCCCAGGGCCCTTTCAGGGTTCCCCTTGGCCCATTTGAGGGCCCCCGAGACCCCTTTGAGCCCCCCAATCTCCCCTAGGGGGAAAACCACCACTGCGGAAAAGATCCTGGACAATGGAGGAGCCCAGGTCGGAGGGGGACGTGGGGTACCTCCATGCCTTCCGCCCTCCTTCCCTCCGTATCCCCCCTCCCCGTAGGAATGAGCCCCCCAGGACTCCTGGGCGCCCACGTTAAAGGCGCAATGTATCAGAATCGCCGTAGTGAACGACGAAATGGACAAAAGAGGCCCACACACACGCACATACACACACATAAATACGCATGCACACACTCGCACACACACACCAAAAATAAAATATAAACTACGAGCTACCAGGAACTAACAGGGGACTTGAAGGGTGAACTACTTTACACATTAATGGGGTCTCCAGCCACCTCTAAGTAACTGGAAACCCCTTTATACTCTACGTGGTGGCTCCAGCCACCATACAGCAGCCGGATACCACCCTTATTCACTATGGGGTCTCCAGCCACCTCTAAGCAGCTGGAAACCCCCTTATGCCTATGTGGTGGCTCCAGCCACCATACAGCAGCCGGAGACCACCCTTATTGACTATAGGGTCTCCAGCCACCTCTAAGCAGCCGGAGACCCCCTTATACTCTACGTGGTGGCTCCAGCCACCATACAGCAGCCGGAGACCACCCTTATTCACAATGGGGTCTCCAGCCGCCTCTAAGCAGCCGGAGACCCCTTTACTCACTAAAGTAAGCACAAAAACCCATATTCTACCTCAGAAATAGCGGTAGCACAGAAACTCTCTGGCGTGTGGAGATAGTTTTAGTGTAACAGCATGTTTAGACCCAGCCTCTTCGCCATTCCCACTTGTTTCTTGGTGTCAATGCTAATCCTAACCAAGAACAGATGCTAGAGACTGTCAAGACTGGAGGCCATGGACGCCTACAGGAAGGGGATACCTAAGTATACTTTGGGCTGACATCAGCTTGATCTGGAAAGTCAAAAGTCCTGGGTTTGAAACAGATTTCATTTTATAATCATCATCATCTGCTTGGTTATCACAGCACGCTTTGACTCTAGGAGTCCTGGGTTCGAATCCTAGCCTGGGTATAGGTGTTCTTTGCGAGCGAATGAGTGAATGTACAATATTTCATGAACATTCCACAATATTTTGAGTAGGGCGCCTGCAGAAAAATTTTCAAGGGTCGTCAAAATCGA
This sequence comes from Lepisma saccharinum, assembly GCF_977018435.1. NCBI lineage: Eukaryota > Metazoa > Arthropoda > Insecta > Zygentoma > Lepismatidae > Lepisma > Lepisma saccharinum. Next base: position 51,301 of record NW_028143456.1, on the reverse strand, counting down.
AAAACTGCATCCTGAAGGTAGATACATTGACACCGTGTTCACGTGCCATCAAAAGAAAGAGATAAATGAAGCGGTAGAGAATGAGAGAAAGGAAGTGAAAGAGAGAGACAGAGAGGAAGAGGAAATAAGAATGTGAAATAGAGAGAGAAAGAGAGAGAGAGAGAGAGAGAGAGAGAGAGGGAAGAAAAAAATAAGAATGTGAAAGAGAGGGAGAGAAAGACACGAGAGTGAGAAAAGAAAAAAGAATGTAAAATAGGGAAAGAAAAAGAAATACAAGAAAGAGAGAGAGAGAGAAGAAAAATAAAGAAGAATGTGAAGTAGAGAGAGATAGAGAGAGGAGAGAGAGAGAGGGGAGATACAGAGAGGAGAAAGAAATAATAATGTGAAATAGAGAGAGAGAGAAAGAGAAGATAGAGAGAGAAGGAATAAATACGAATTTTAAATAGAGAGAGAGAGAGAAAGAGATAAGAATGTGAAATAGAGAGAGAAAGAGAGAGGAGAGAGAAATAAGAATGTGTGTGTGTGAGAGAGAGAGAGAGAAAGTGAGAGGAGATAGAAATAAGAATGTCAAATAGAGAGAGAGAGAAATCCAAAAGAGAGAGAAAGAAAGACGAAAGAGAGAGAAAGAAAGAAAGATAGAGAGAGAGACGAGAGAAAAGAAACAAATAAAATAGAAAAGCGTGAGAAACAAAATAGAAATTTAGGCATAGAGAGAGGGAGAAAAGAAAGGGCGTAAGGTCGAAACAGAGAAAGAATAAAAAACCGACAGAAAAAAGGAGGGAAAGCACATAAAAAAATAGTCAACAAGAGAGGAAGTATACACGCAGGAGTATGTACTAAAACCGAGAAGAGGTCAAACTCTTGGAGGATACAAGTAAAAGTAACGGACGAATGGGTAGTTGATAATTTTTCCTTATTCCAATGGGTGAGGAGAGCAAAGGACCCCTCCCTTGACGCTCCCTGCGGACACTCGTGAGTTCTTATGATGAACACAGTAACACACCATGTTCAAGAGTAGCGGAAGCTTTCTTGCCTGAAAGCAAAATCACTGGTCACGAACATTTTTTTCTTTTCACCATTAGCTTGCTCTGGATATCCTAGAGTATCTTTCCTTTAATTTTTTTGTCGCGTCTAACCAAAGAGTTGGAAACCCTGTAAGCGTCCATGCCACAGCCTCATGATGACAAGAAAGAATGCAAGAAATAGAAATTTATAACCTCGTAATGATAGTGGTGAGTGAGTAGTGCGGACAGAATGGATGTCATGCAAACAGCTACTTAAAACACACTGCAAACTATGCTCGCAACCTAACAGTAACTTATCTAAAGCTATTCTAACTATCCAGTGCTTTTCACATCACTATAATTTCCTATGAACCAATTCAATACTTCTAATTAGCTGTAAAATACTCAACTATTGACGTATTTCTCTTGTAGCAAGTGAGATAATCCCGTAACCGAAACCTTAATTATTCTAATGACTTCTAATGCTCTAATGCTCTCTTGGCGCATTTTTGAACTATTACTAATCGAGGCGAAACCTTAATTATTCTAATGATTTCTATATTTCTCTCTTTGCGCATTTTGATTCAGAGTTTCTATTTACGGATCTTCTCTTAACTCTAACACCCTACCAATTTCATCACATGAAGCATAGTTTAGCTAGATTTGCTTTCCTTGTGCAGTGTGCAGCTAAGTAGGATTCATGTTTCCCTATGTCTTTAGTCCTTAATTATTATTTACCTAATTCTGCCTGTTACACAGCTGCGCCATTTCAAAATATGTCTTGAACATACTTTATATACTTTACATACATATAATTATTTTTCAACCTAAGTAAGATTCATGTCGCTCTCTATCTTAATTCAACCTAATTCAAATCTAATTCAACATGTTGCTTCTTTCTTCTTTATACGGCGCTACAACTCTCTGTGAGTTTTGGCCAGCTCAACAATATTGTGCCAGTGCTTGTGGTCTTAAATTTCTAACTTTCGTATCGTTCGTATCGTTCTCTTAGGATAGTTAAGAATCGAGAGTAATTTCCTTTGTGTTCTTAATAAAATGTATGATATTGTATAGAATTTATAAGCTTTCATTCTCCTCAAATCTTCTTCGACGTCAGCTTCCAATTTTTTTTGGTTTTCCCCTTAATCTAGATTTTGTTATTATTTTAACTGTTCGAGCTTCCTCCATTCTTTCAATATGGCCTAACCAAGCTATCCTTCGAGATTTCACTTCTCTTACTATATTCCTTGTTGCATAGCTGCGCATTTTTCCTACAAGTTGCTGTCTAGTAAACCTGCCGATATCTATACCTATAGATTATTTACCAAGCTAGATACGGGTTGGCATTCTAACGTTGCCAGTTTTCTTACACCATGTAACTGATATCAACGTTTACGGTAGATACGTATAGTAATCCTTGAAGTTAATAGTAATATTGTTCGACTGTGACGTAGATGTATTTCAATTGAGGTACAACAAGTTGCTAATCGTATAACACCTATTCTAAGTGTTGATAATGTTGGGAATTGTTTGTGGAAGGTGTGACGTCATAATGAACAATGGTTTCAATACGAGCTAAAGACCTGTTGCATTTGAAACATGGACATTGCACCAAGAAAGTAATCTAGAGGAAGACTGTAAGCATGGCAACGAGAGGCAAAGAAGGAACACAGAGGCAGCCCGATCTCCCTTTCGAGGGTTTTTTAAGAGAAGGGAATGCCACCCGTGGTGGCAGAGTGATTACGTATCATGCCTGGAAGCTAAAGGCCTAGGATTATTTCATTAAGTAATCATCCGTCCTTTTTTTCAATTAATCTAGAGATCTAGAGATAAAATAAGGAAATTCCAGCTCAGGAAGGAAATGTAACATTTAGGGAGGAGAAGAGTGACAGGAAAGACCAAGGTGAGAGAGAGCGTGGAGAGGAACATTGATGAATGGGAAGGAAGATCGTGAGCAAAAGGACAACGGATGGAAGAAATGACATGCAGGTGATTCTGGTGGATAAATTAACAAATAAAATTAATTTACATTACACTTAAATGACATCGAGGTACACAGAAGAAAATCTTGAATCTCTTAATCTGTTGTTAGTAGGTCTCTGTGACGAAGCCGTTAGCATCTATCTCAAGAATCAAGGGGTTCTAGTTTCGAATCCTGGGTAAGCATAGATGTTCCCTTATGTGTACCCTATTAATGTTCACTTCGTCATATCGTCGCGGTTATCATAACATCTTTGCTGACATAAATGATACGTAAATAGCATTTTTACAACAGAAAGTACTTTATACGGAAGCATTTCATGTAAAATTCTGGTTAGCATTTGCGATTGAGATGCGAAGAGTGGAGTAAACATGAGATAATGTATACAGCACGGCTTTCATTTCATTAACAAATTTAAAGGGGAAGAGATAAAATTTAAGAGAGGAAATCGTTTGTCAGTTCCTGAGATATCGCGTAAACAAATTGAAGCTCTTTACCTTTTTTGTAATATCAAGAAACAACCACCTAACCTCGTATATATGGACCTATATATCTGTCCATGGGTCAGTGGCCCGTGTTTAAATTGAAACAACTGACGAATTCTTACGTAGGTGTTGATTGATTGATTGATTGAGTTGGTGTTTTAAGTCCACTTTATGCACAGTAAGGCTAATCGCGACTGGGCCTACAGTTTAAATTGCGATCGATCCGAACCACTATGTGCCTCCACCGGGTATCGAACGCTTCCGTATTATAACTAGTGAAGTTCTGTATTTAAGCAACGCCATTGATTTGTGCCAAAAACCTTTTCGTATAAATAGGTTCTTCCTCTGGGTTGAATAGTTATTTTTTATGTGAAGTGATATATTGTTTACATCGTACTTCGGCCGCCATTAGCTACATCTGCAGTTGTGACGTAGAGCTCACTTCTGATTGGTTATGCTACGCGAGATACTAAGTAAATTAAAACCGATTCTATCTGTGAAATATGCAACGATATATCCTATGGTATCAGAATGCTATATCTTCACTTTACACAGTGTAATTTCGATCACAGCAGAAATGTTAAGAGAGATGCATGGAAAATTTTTTCGTCTAAAGCGGACCATTGTACAAACCATGACCAAAGAGACAAACTCCATTAAATGAAATAGCCAAGCAAACTAAGAAAGTACGAAACAAAAGGGACGTAAGAAAATGTGTGGTTCGGTGGCTCGTGGTGTGTCACATTCAGTAGCCAGTTGCTTTTGGATGTCTAAGTCCTAGGTTCGGATCCTGTGTAAGACAAGGACGTTCAGTTTGTTCCCCGTCTATTTCATCAATTTTCCATTCATCCTCATCGTCGTGATTAACGTAGAGAGGTAAATATAAAAAGAACAACCGAAAAACACAAAACACGATAGGCAAGCGAGTTGAGTGAGGAAAGCGGAATCTTCCCACCAAACATCGACATATTTTATATGAACCTAAAAGAATATATGGAGTATTAAAAGATGTTCATCCTTAAATTTGTTCTCTATAACTTATGTATTCTATGATTCTATCTTGTCAAGTTTATTATAATTAAGATGAATGAGTACAGTTTTAATAATAATATTTATGTAAGTGCAAATTAAGTTGTGATTCCAGAAAACGTTTTTAATTTCGTTAGGATCCCGTCCCGTGCATGAGATTACAACTGTACTCAGCCTATGTTCATTGCATTGCCACGCTTTCTTTACAGAACGCTGTAACTGGGTATCTTCCTGTTGCGTTCTTAAATAACTACGGTATACCGTGTTCTAGTGCAGACATGGTGTTACTTTGTCCTTGTGTTTTCATTAGTTTGTTTTGAGCTCCGACCGGAAATCAAACCGGGACCGCTGGCACCTTCCCCATATCGAAATAATAAAAAAAAAAGGGTATTAATCTTACCCCGATAACCTTTCTCCAGCCTATATTAGAAAATGCTGAGTAAATTAATTTGTTGTATGCTCTGTGTACATTGGTGGAATGGCAAGAATAACGCGTGTCTTAGGCTCGAGTCCTGGGTAAGAGTATGAATGTGGTTGTCTCATAGCTTGCTTTATCATTTATCAGTGCTTCTCAACCGACAGACTGCTAGAGGTTCTCCTGACATTTAAAATTTTGTTTGAGCAGAAATTGTCATTAACAAATGTTTATTTGTCAACTTAGTGTTCAAGTTACAGCAACCGAATAACAGTACAATATAATAGCTAGAATTTTATTATTATTACATATTTATAGTTATTAATAATTACTATTAAATTATAAGCAATTAACATTTTCTCTTAACAATTTGGATGTAAATATTGGCTTGATGTACGTTCATTACATTAACTTTAACAATATTATTTCTAGTACATTTAAGTTACGTTTTCATTTTTAGAACAAGATTTCAATCCATATAATGTATTGACTAATTTAGCACTGTTGTTTGTTTGATTGTACAATTAGTGTAAAATGTTTACTGAATCAATGGGAACGGTTTGCACTCGTTAAACTCTCCTCTTATATTCAGTCATGTAATTGAACTATTACTCTTTATGATTATTGCATAATTTTTAGTCACATTTAATTTCAAGAGTACATATTAATTAATGTATAATGTTTAAAAAATAGAAAGTATTTACAAGTATTTTTTTTAATTGGGACGTAGACTTTTAAAGAAAGAATTTACCGGGCCGCGGTCTCTCAAAGGCTGGCCTAGACAGGTAGAATAGAGACATAGAATAGCGTAACCAAAATAGAATGTGGACAGTGTTTCCTACTCTCAACTGGCTCTTCTGACTGTGGCTCCACGAGTCACTGGAGGAATCGCTGGAACTGCTGGAGAAATGGAAAGGAGATCGAACTGCTTCCAGACGACAGAGGACCAAGCAGTGTGAAGTGTAGACGAGAGAGTCGAGCGAGTTTCCATGCAACCACTACATCCCCTGTAATCCTTCCCCTAACGCAACTAACAGGGTACAGGGAGCGGCCTCCCCCGCCTCTCACGAACGTCAACAGAGGAGACCCGGATACCACCTGGATGGCGTCGAGGAACCCCAGAAGGTTCATGCAAACGGGGCTCGTTAAAGGGTGGAAGTATGGAGTTTTCACCAACGAGTGCTTCCGCAGCAGTCGCTTGTGCCTACGTCCCTCCCGGCTTGGTTACAACCCGCACTGACCATTCACTCCTCCGCAGCGCCGGTTCTCCCCCTCTTTAACCCTCCCCTGCTCTACCCTTTTCCCCTAAGGCTGAAGCGATCCTTACAAAATGGACCCCAGTTTTGTTTTTTTGGCCTTAAGTATGCTTTCCAACGAGGGGGGATTTTTTGGTGCAAGGCAGTGATCTGTTTGTTAATTATGCTTTATTCCCCTTTTTTATTATTGGAACCTGAAAGAAAATAATATACACTCAGACCTGTTGGGAGATGATTTAAAAAACAACGTAGACTTAACAGTTTCCTTAAAAACAGCGGCGGCGATTAGAGGGTGCGTGGGGCAGTTCCCCCACTTATTTCCCCCCGCACTATGGCCTCTTAACGAAAACCTTGCCTACCAAGAGAAAGTAAACTGCCCTTGCCCACAAACACAGTTTTGGCACCCAATCACCGCCACTACTTACAGAAGAACTCCCAAAGATGGGGGAGTTCTCGAGTTGTGTGGACTAAGATAAACGTCCTGTCTGTCTAAGAAACCATTCCGCTAATGTCGTAGTCCAAGTCATCCATTAGGGTGCAACGACATTTCAAGCATCAACCATGCAGACAAAGCTCGCAAGGGGGAAGGGGGGACTTTCAGGATGGCAGAACATTTTGCAAAAATACAACATTACTCTATCTCATTTAGTTGCAACGAAATAATTTATTGAAATGGTGAGACAAGTTTTTTGTGCACCCTGTATTTTAGGTTAGGTTTTTGGTAATGTATTTCATAGGAGTCTCTCGCGGCTGTGCGATTGATCTGCATGGTTGCTGCTGGTGCCACTTCCAGAAACATCACTGTTCGGAAAGTTACTTCTTAAAAGTAACCGACTTACAGTTCCAGGTACTTGCTAAAAAAAGGAACGGAATTATAGTTACAGTTTTGAATAACTGGAAGTTACTTTCTCACTTACTTTCTCCTGGAAATCGCCTTGCAAACAAATTACACACGATCAATGATAATAAGTTAAATAAGTTAAGATGTATATATGTTTTATTTATGTCTCTCTCTAGTACATAATACATGTCTTCATATTAGAACTGAGCCCATACTGATGCCGATATATTGGTGTCGGAAAGTATCGGCTCGATTTTATGCCAGCCGATACATTTTCGAAATTTATATTATTCGTGGAGGTCCATAAAAATGCTACGCGACAATTTAACTGAGCATATTATGTAATAGCCTATTTGAAGTTTCCTTTGATTCCGTACCAATATTATGTGAGAAACTGTACTTCGTGATTATAAAACAGGGATTTCTATACACTGATGTAATTTTTTTAATAGTTTAAATCAAGACTCTGGTAAACTAAAATGGAACACTCACACAGTAATATAAATCATTATTTTGAACATATTTTATCAGTTACAATCTTTAAGCATCGATTGTTCTTTTTTCAAAGTGATATTGGCTCAGCCCTGTTTCATATATTAATATTAACAAGAAATTTTATAACAAATATAAACATATAATAAGAAATAAAAACATATATGCAACAAATAAAACACATACAGGCTTAACATAAATAATAATGGAACAAAACACCGAAGTATTCAAGTGTAATTTGAAATGACAACTTACAATAATGCGTGTTCTAAATTTAGCATGCAACGAAACCTATTGTTATTGGCCTTACCCGAAACACATCCTAGTTTTTACTCAACTCCCTAGAACGAGTATAAAATGGATAAACATGCCTCAGGGATAGAATAGGGGAGAACACGAGATCACAAGCAGTGGCGTACGCAGGATTTTTATTCGGGAGGGGCTGGAATTGTAAAGATGGAGAGTAAGTACTGTCACCAGCAATAAAATGGAACACCTAAATCCTAATATACTCGCTTCCCTACAAGGCGTTATGTGTGTTGCTTCAATCTAAGGTGGTGGTAGAAGTTGCTATTGGAAATTTGCTATTAAAATCCACTTATCGCCTTGCAGAAAAGCGAGTATTTCAGGATCTAGTTGTCTCATTTTTATTGCTTGTGACTGTTCATGCCTGCTTTCTAGGGAGACGATATACACAGTAAGATATTTCATACATTTAGAACTTTCTAGTTTCAAAAATCGCAATCTGGGGTCACTTTAAGGGTTGCATTTCCCCGAATTCTTCTTCACTGCTTTCATTATAAAATATTGATTTTCTCAAATCTTCGTAGAGGGCTGTTGCCCCATTAACCCCCCCCCCCTCTGCTATCGTCAGTGCAGTGATCACAAGTACACTTTGTCTCGGGAATCTGTGGAGCAAGGCTGTCCATAACGGTAAAGAAGAAGAAAAAGAGAGTTGGCTTCTCATCCCCACTCACGTTCATGGGACTAGTCCTCTCGACTTCTACTTGCACAGAGAACTTATTTTCGTTTTCTTGCTCCAGAGACTCCCGAGACAGTGTTAGACCTGTGAAAGACCACAACGAATTCACTGGAGTCCGAGGGTTTGGATATGATGTGAACATCACCACGCTGCGTCCGCCTCTAACCCCCAGGGTTGCCTCCAGGCACAGATTGATTTGAGGCTGGGTGAGTCCCAGAGCCACTTTCGACCTTAGATCACCAACCCTGGGAATCGAACCCGGGTTTCCTTCGTGGCAGTCAGACGCCCTACCGACTAGGCCACCAGAAGTCGTGGTAGCCGATCCAGGGCCTGTCCATAGGAACGACACCAGCGGACCGGCACCCAGCACCTCGACCTGCACCGAGGCTCTATCCAGGAACCACAGAAGGAAAACAGCAGCCAAGTAACCTCCTCCCTTTAGTGCCCTTACCTTTCCTCTAAGTTGCATCGTAAGTGGGGTACTTTGGTATGAACAAGGTGAATACTCATATTCATTTGGAAATCTGTAATTTACTCTTCCACAGTCTGGCTGTCCATTATGGGGGAAATTATCTGGTTACAGATAATGGTTTGCACAGAAGCTTCGTAAGGGGTGTCACTTGTTATTTCAATGTATTCATGGGTTTAGGAAAGTTGAGCATTAAAATATTTTATCCCCAAACGAACGCCTCTGTGCACGTCAGCAATACAATAATACAGGGAGGTTATTGCAGCATGACACCGCAAGAGCGTCGGCCGCTTGCCGGCCCAGTCATGCAACAGGTGCCGGCAAATTGCGTAACAGATAGCCCGTTACACAAACCGCTTGTTTTGTAATGTTTCCACTTTTCACAATTATAGTTACAATTACAACTTAAATAAGCACGTACCTTGTCGTAAGGATGCTGGAAAAGGTGTCCTCTAAAATACAAATATTTCTGGCACTTTATTTTTGACATGTAATCTTTCTTAGACACCGCGAGAGCGTCGGCCGCTTACCGGCCTTGTCATGCATCAGGTGCCGCCAAATTGCGTAACAGATAGTCCGTAACAGAAACCGCTTGTTTTGTAATGTTTCCACTTTTCACAATTACAGTTACAATTACAACCTTATTTCAGACATCTAATCTTTCTTAGACATCTCTACTTTATCCTCGGTTGACAGAAAGGGAAGACAGCATCGCGGCGCATAAAGCAAACCGAAAGTGTAAAATTATATTTAAAACTAATAATAATGATGATCACTAACCTTCTGTGTTATAAATGATGTTGAAAATGACCTCCTTCAACACCAATACATTTCCGGCATCTGCGTATGAAATTCCTCTGAACATCCATAAGCTCCTCAGGTGTGATTCTGGCAATTTCTCTTCTTATATTTTCTTTTAAATCCTCTATTGTACGCGGGTTATTCTGATACACTTTGTTTTTTAATGTTCCCCATAAATAATAATCACAAGGAGTAAGATCGGGGCTACGAGAGGGCCACAACTCAGTACTGATAATTCTGTCCTCAAAAATCTCGGCAATAAAATTAAGTGATTCATAAGCAGTGTGAGCAGTAGCAGAGTCCTGCTGAAAAAATGACTGCTGGCATTCAATGTCCGTTAATTGTTCAAAAAAAGGTTGTAGTATGTCTCTTCGATACCTTTCACCATTGATAGTACCTTCATAAAAAATAGGCCCTATTATTCTGTGCGCATTCAAACCACACCACACACCAATTTTTGCAGGATGGAGCGGAACTTCATGCACAAGGTCAGGTTTTTCTGCGCTCCAATAGCGATTGTTTTGTGAAATAACTCGGCCATTCAATTCGAACCAAGCTTCGTCTGAAAATATGATTAATTCTGGATTTACTCTGCCAGCAACAATATTATCCAGCATCCAGTTACAGAATCGAACTCTAGTCGCGTGATCGCGCGGTTGCAATTCATGAACCACTGTAATTTTGTAGGGTTTTAATCTAAGTAATTTAGTGGCATTTCGTGCTGAGGATTTTGAAATGCCTGTTTCCTGAGCAAGCCGACGGAGGGATTTTTTTGGAGTATGTTCAAGTCGTTCACCAATTTCGTCTAGCTTTTCTTCCGTAAGAACACGTCGTCTGGAAACACGTTTCTTAGGTTCAAGAGATCCTGTCTCTCGTAATCTTTTAACGAGGTTGTAAACAGTATGTCTGTCCGGAACAGGATTGCCAGGAAATTTTCTTGCGAATCGCCTGACTACTTTTCTGCAAGAGTTCGTTTTCACGTAAGTATCGTACATAAAAACTCTTTGTTCAAGACTATATTTGTTTGGCGGCATAACTAATGAATGAATAACAAATAACACACGATAAAGCACTAGCACTTTAGCACACCAACTCAATAACACAGTATAAACAACACGAGTACTGATAAACGCAAACCGAAGTGAACACGTCTAAACAACTGGTAGCCGACAGCTGTCGCATTCGCGTAGTATCGAGAGGCTTCTCGCGGCTTACCACTACTCCGATAAGCCGCTGACGCTCTTGCGACATCTGAGGAATTTCGCTTCTAGCGTCGGCTCTATAGACACTGGATGGACCAAACTTTGAGGGAAGCACAACAAAAGACTACTCTATGAGGATATGTAATGCTCCTGCCGCAACTTTGAAAAAAAAAATATGGAAATTACGACGTTCAGAAATTTTGCGTAATTACGGGGAAAATAGAACTTTGGGATTTGGCCCCCGTTTCCCCCTGGACTCACAATTGTCGGAATTTACATAAAATGTTGCTTTTTGTTCATTCTTACATTTAGAATTTAAATTTCTTAAAAAGATGCAGTTGTTGAGCAGTTATAGCCTTTTATATTCAGTTTATCCCATAGTAGCAAAAGGGGAAAAGTGCTTATTTCAAATGGCGCTCTCAGAAAGAAAAACGCACACAGTGTATGATCGCTACTTTACTTCAAAAATATTCACACGTTAAAATTAAGTGACACTGTTAAATAATTCGTTTATCTGCGCTTTCGTTTTGCATAATAATGTATACGTAACCTCCCCCCTCGAAAATCTTGGGCACGCCACTGACTCTAGTGTTCAAAAGGATTAATCTTGTGTTATCTGCAAAATAAGAGTCACGGTTTTGTTTATTCGAAGGCAAGACAAGAATGAAAAATTGAATCCTTTATGTTGGATGAGTCATTGCTGTCAGAAGCGATATGGGCAGAAATAAAGTGCCAGAAATATTTGTATTTTAGAGGACACCTTTTCCAGCATCCTTGCGGCAAGGTACGTGCTTATTTAAGTTGTAATTGTAACTATAATTGTGAAAAGTGGAAACATTACAAAACAAGCGGTTTGTGTAACGGGCTTTCTGTTACGCAATTTGCCGGCACCTGTTGCATGACTGGGCCGGCAAGCGGCCGACGCTCTTGCGGTGTCATGCTGCAATAACGCGATATCCTCGCTTTTATACTATTTTCGAGAACACAGATTAAAGTACAGATGAATCACTCCCTATCTACAAAAGGATACTATCAACAAAACTGACATCTATACATCTTTAGAAATACAAATTCGTATAGTGCACTCTTGCAAACATGAAGATACATTAAACTACTCATAACCGAGCATAAAATACAAAAACATTAAACAAAATATATACATTACAAACAAGGTGCATTATTACATATAATAACAAAGAAATTACGCTTTCTTTTACAAAAATAAATACATTAGTGACATATCTTCTACTGGTGACGTCACATAAAAATATGGATCATATCAGTCTTCTTTACAAAAATGGGCACTGCACACTCTCGCATTTTTAATTTTAATATTATGTTCTCGATCACAAGCACGAATCCACTGTTTACTTACACGATTATCAGCTGGAAATCTATGATATTTTATATCACTTCCTTTAGTTTTTTGGTTATAATTCTCACAGTTGGTTACTGCACAATTAGGCATGATTATAGGTTGAATGAACAAAACAATCTCATTTCAAGAGAAATAATACAATAAAAATATATCGATTGCGACAAAATCAATAACCTGCTTGTTCGGTTTTTTGCGTCGTGTCAATAGTAGCTAAATGTACCCCGCACCAAACTTACTGTACATAGCAAGAGCACCGTCAAACCAAGACCATCTTGAGGTTCAGGCCACAGCGCTCAGTCAAGACGTCATCATCTGGAGGCGATCGTCTTAACGATGTAAACCCCTTGTCGTAATTTTACCGTAGATAATTAAGGTATATTTATTTCTTTTATGAAGTTAAATTTTGACATTTACCTTCCCGACGAATATAGAAGAAAAATGTATAATATTGAATATTTACACCAAAATTTTCATTCAGGCCACCACAAAAATTCCTACAATAGCACAAAGAGAGAGTTGAAAACCGTTAGAAACTTCCTGGCGGAAGAATTTAAACATTGTATATCGTTGAAAAATATTATCGGGAATGTTTGTCAGCTACAGTGAAACTCGTAACCGCTTTTGCATGAACTTTTGTATGTAAAATCAATTGATTAAATAAAAAAAAAACATGTTAGGTTGACTGTAAACTTTCCAAGTTACCTAATCAATTAAATTGTCTTTTACCCAAAGACAATATCAACTTAAACTTTACCCGAAATTAATCAACCAGATAATGCAGATATTCTGCTTAGCTATACAATCTCAATACAAAAGCTTAATTTCTATATTCTTGCAGCAAAAGCGAAACAAATTGGTACAAGGGTAATGTTACATTTCTGTGAATAAAGACTAAACCTAAATCATTTGTTATATTGTAATTTCGATGCTATTGACTTTATTGAACGAAAGATAATAAACAAATTGAATCTTTTCATTGTCGTTAGTAAGATCTGTGACAATATCTTAAGAGTTTCATTGAAAAAAAGCAGACTAATATTTCGATCTTAGCCTTCACTTGGGATATAAACATTTGGAATATTTCCTTACACTGTTTTACATTCTGTTAATAACACCGTGAAGAATGTTAATAAATTATGAAACAATAAACATTATCACTTATTTAATAATCAAAGTTACAAACATTGAAGCTTCACAAAGACAAAAAATAAAAAGCAGTTCATATGAAACAATTTTATAAAATTTAACACATTTGTGCTTCATATTAACATAGCTAGGTAACAAAATGCTTTCTGTGTGAAAACTTTTGTATTTGAAACATAAGTAATATATTCTTGGATAGTATTACACACGAATATTTCATCAAAGTTCTTGTTACAGATCGCACCCTTGTATTTGAATATACAACATATCTTCCGATTAGCATAAAGAAGTATAAAGCGGGATAAAATGAGAATGTAAATGTACACGTGTATCAACTTTGCTCCGTTGTATAGCTTTCTTTCATTAAGAACATTTTGAAACTGAAAATTTGTGTAAATAATATGAAAATTGTATCGAATGCTTGCATAAAATTTACACTAACAAATTGCTTTAGTAGACACGAACGTAATATTTTAAACGTTGGCTAAATCTTGAAACAAATTAATTTGCAATCATAAACAATAATCTTAACGTTTACCAACGTTTGTAATAATTCAGGGTAAATTATTTGATATTTCTAAAAAAAAAATGTTGACAAGAGATAAAACATGACCACATTTAAGATTATATTAGATGCCTATTCTGTACACATGAAATGTTTACATCATGAACTATTACTCTTATTTATTTATGAGTATAAAACCTTTGTTACTTGTATCTTTTCATAGGGACCGAATCACATGGAATTGCCCTAAACATTTCTCATTTTCAGCAACATGTTGAAGAAATGTGAACGTTAGTCTTACCTTTTTCATCATAATTGCCTCTGCAATTGAGCACACAACACTTATACAACATACCTCTTGCACATTCAAGCATAATTACACGTCATGAAAACTCGATTAGAGTTCCTAAATTTGCATTACAATTCCATATTCACTAAAAAGGTCCAAAATTGATTCCGAAGAAGCAAATCAAACATGGCGGCTATCTCGCCTCCAGTTGATGACGCTTAGTCACGTGACCGGAGCAAGCCATGAGGCTTTCAGATTGAGAAGGTAATGGTCAAACCCGATCCTCCCAGATGACGTAATGCATACGTACTTCACATAGCAAAGAGCACCCTCTGCTATCACTTGTCATTCTAACTCCAGGTAGAAATTTACATATATATAAGTCCAGGTAGAAATTCAACAACATTACTTAAGAAATTTGTTGACTGATGGTAATTGTAAAGCCTGTAAATAATAACAATATAATATCGTTTGCTTAGTGTTCATGTATATGTCTTGTTTTGTTTGATGTTGTTGGTTGTAGGTATGAAGATTACTAAGATACCCAATATATAGTAACAGTTTGGTGCAGTTTAAAATTACTTGTCTTACATTTTTACAGTGGTAAATATTGTCATTGAGGCAATAAGAATTCACACTGTGAAGAACACTCAAATAACCATTTTTCATTCGTGAAATGTTGGTATCCTACCATCGTAAAAACTCAAAATAACTATATATATATATATTAATCTTATTAATATTAGACAAATAGTTGTTTGCTTATGGTTATTTTTATTTGAAGAAAACTGTTCTTCATGTAAGATGAAACATTTAATGTTATGAATTTTCCAGATAACTCATCTTCAAATGTCTGTTAAAAGTTGTGTAAAAACTCATATTACGAGAAAAATGACATATCTACATCCTCATCAGAACATCTTAAGTGTTTGATAGCGTTTGTTCATATACTCCATTTTACCCTACAATAGTACCAAAGTAATAAATATCGAAAGTAAAACATTAATTGCTTGTAACTATATAAACATTTGTTTCTTCTGTACATTAGCACCTAGGATCTCATGAGGTGACTTCGGTGTTCAGTGAGGAACTCTCTGGTGTTCAGTGAGGAACTCTGTTGCAGGAAGTCTTTGTTGCAGCAACTCTCTCTTGCAGTAAGTCTCTGTTACAATAAGTTTCTGTTGCAGGAACTCTCTGCTGACTCAATGCATGTCCTAGTGAAAAATGCAAGAACAACGAAATACACTCTAATCTCACAGACAGACTTCTAGCCTAAAAGTTATGTACGAACTTGCCTATTTATAGTTATTAACTTTAGGAAACCAAATTTCATCGCATTTGCTACTGTACTGGCCGCGTGGCACTCGTATATTTCCACGTGCTTCTGCAGGTTGGCAACACTCTTTACCTTGGCTCCCAGTCTACTTTCCTGGAAAAGTTCAGGATGTTTGCGCAGCCGTTATTTGAAATATATCCATTGTTGACTTTTTATTAGAGCTCATATTTCATGGAGCACAATAGTGCCACGCAAATATTGATGGTTAGTGTTTCTATGTATATAAGTACGTGTTTCTCAAATCTGTTATAAATATATGAAGTGGGTGTGTCCCAGTGACGGATCCAGAAGTCGCAGTTGGGAGAGGCGAATTTCAGTAGGGTGTTGCACATCTCACCGAGTCTAACCTACACTTGCACTGTTTTGTAAAGCAATATATTGTACTGTCAACAAGGATCAAGTAGAGTTCCATGTTCTAGAGATTAGAGTATTTATTGTTTTGCAAAAATAGGGGCCCAGAGCTGCAATAAGTGGTTATTATTGTCTGTTGTTATCATAATTCCTCCCATTGCAAAGGCAAACTCAACGATAGATATGAGGAGTAGAATGGATTAAAAAAGAAGACAAACACCTATTCTCTCAAGGGGTCTAGGGTTCGATTTTCCTTTGAAGCACACCGCACGGTAATTTGGGTCCAAATTTAAACTGTAGGTCCAGTTCCGATTGTCTTCTCTGAGTATAAAACGAACTTAGATGAAGCTTTAAAAATTATTCTCGAACTAATTAAAGTTGGTGATAAAAGACAGAACATTTGAGTCTTTCAAGATATTAGGGACAATAATATACCCAAAAACCTGGCAGTAGGGGAGGGGGTCAATCGCCCCTTTCCGCGCCTGGTGTGTCCAGACCACCAAAAACATATTTTTGAATTTCTTTGGATAGAAAATAACAAAAATAAGATTCCAAGATATGTATTTTTGTTTGGATTCATCACATCCTAATGTTATGCACTAGATTCAGGATTTTCTGCCTCCTGTAATGTGATGAGTGAAGTAAGTTATGATTTTGTTAAGTGAACCAGAATATTTCAAAAAGGGCATTCTCGCTATAAAACAAGAGGAATTTTGACAAAGAATGATCCACACGACCAATAACGGGAGTTTTTTCCGCCCGACCACTGCAGTGTTAAGCTTTGACAAACCCTGAAATTTGAGGACTGAAGTACTGCAAGGTGGAATTTATTTCGGAGTTTCAATCGATGCACATAAAAATTATATTTGTAAACTAAATACTGTCACCTTACAAAATAACTGAAACGTGCATGTGTTTTTGAATTTTTAATCAACATTCAACATGACCACTTTTGTTACTACGTCAATGGCGAATCCAGAAGATCGTTGAGAGGGGCGAATTTCAGTCCGGTACCTCACCAAACCGATAATCAATTCTGAGCTACAATTACAATTTTCTATGTAAACAATATATGTTTCTATATACAGGAACCAATTGACTTCCATGTTTTAGAGATTAGAGTATTCTTTTGCAAATGTAGGGTCCAGGTATGGAATAGATAGTTTGTATATCGTTATCATAATTCCTCACATTAGTGTGGTCAACTGAACGATCAGATATGAGGAGCAAAGTTAATAAACAACAAAAGCCAAAGCCAGAAACTATTTATTCTCTCAAGGTATCTCATACTAAATCACACAAGAACTACAAAACTTACCTGTGAACGCTGCACTCCTTGTTCCTGAGTAGCTGCATAATTTGGCGCAGATCGCTGCACTGACACTTTTTTTAATTTTTTTTTTTCCATTTTTTTCTCCATGCTCCCGCGGAACTGGAGTTCCACTCTCTGAGGATTTCTCAGCCTTACATGTTCCCTCCCTGGCTTCTTGAGCCTCCCTCACTCAGGACCTAAGTACCTCCTGGGCCCTTTAAGGCCCAAATTGGCCCTTTAGTCCCCCAGGGCCCTTTCAGGGTTCCCCTTGGCCCATTTGAGGGCCCCCGAGACCCCTTTGAGCCCCCCAATCTCCCCTAGGGGGAAAACCACCACTGCGGAAAAGATCCTGGACAATGGAGGAGCCCAGGTCGGAGGGGGACGTGGGGTACCTCCATGCCTTCCGCCCTCCTTCCCTCCGTATCCCCCCTCCCCGTAGGAATGAGCCCCCCAGGACTCCTGGGCGCCCACGTTAAAGGCGCAATGTATCAGAATCGCCGTAGTGAACGACGAAATGGACAAAAGAGGCCCACACACACGCACATACACACACATAAATACGCATGCACACACTCGCACACACACACCAAAAATAAAATATAAACTACGAGCTACCAGGAACTAACAGGGGACTTGAAGGGTGAACTACTTTACACATTAATGGGGTCTCCAGCCACCTCTAAGTAACTGGAAACCCCTTTATACTCTACGTGGTGGCTCCAGCCACCATACAGCAGCCGGATACCACCCTTATTCACTATGGGGTCTCCAGCCACCTCTAAGCAGCTGGAGACCCCCTTATGCCTATGTGCTGGCTCCAGCCACCATACAGCAGCCGGAGACCACCCTTATTCACAATGGGGTCTCCAGCCGCCTCTAAGCAGCCGGAGACCCCTTTACTCACTAAAGTAAGCACAAAAACCCATATTCTACCTCAGAAATAGCGGTAGCACAGAAACTCTCTGGCGTGTGGAGATAGTTTTAGTGTAACAGCATGTTTAGACCCAGCCTCTTCGCCATTCCCACTTGTTTCTTGGTGTCAATGCTAATCCTAACCAAGAACAGATGCTAGAGACTGTCAAGACTGGAGGCCATGGACGCCTACAGGAAGGGGATACCTAAGTATACTTTGGGCTGACATCAGCTTGATCTGGAAAGTCAAAAGTCCTGGGTTTGAAACAGATTTCATTTTATAATCATCATCATCTGCTTGGTTATCACAGCACGCTTTGACTCTAGGAGTCCTGGGTTCGAATCCTAGCCTGGGTATAGGTGTTCTTTGCGAGCGAATGAGTGAATGTACAATATTTCATGAACATTCCACAATATTTTGAGTAGGGCGCCTGCAGAAAAATTTTCAAGGGTCGTCAAAATCGAAAAACTGCATCCTGAAGGTAGATACATTGACACCGTGTTCACGTGCCATCAAAAGAAAGAGATAAATGAAGCGGTAGAGAATGAGAGAAAGGAAGTGAAAGAGAGAGACAGAGAGGAAGAGGAAGTAAGAATGTGAAATAGAGAGAGAAAGAGAGAGAGAGAGAGAGAGAGAGAGAGAGAGAGAGGGAAGAAAAAAATAAGAATGTGAAAGAGAGGGAGAGAAAGACACGAGAGTGAGAAAAGAAAAAAGAATGTAAAATAGGGAAAGAAAAAGAAATACAAGAAAGAGAGAGAGAGAGAAGAAAAATAAAGAAGAATGTGAAGTAGAGAGATAGAGAGAGGAGAGAGAGAGAGGGGAGATACAGAGAGGAGAAAGAAATAATAATGTGAAATAGAGAGAGAGAGAAAGAGAAGATAGAGAGAGAAGGAATAAATACGAATTTTAAATAGAGAGAGAGAGAGAGAGAGATAAGAAATTGAAATAGAGAGAGAAAGAGAGAGGAGAGAGAAATAAGAATGTGTGTGTGTGAGAGAGAGAGAGAGAAAGTGAGAGGAGATAGAAATAAGAATGTCAAATAGAGAGAGAGAGAAATCCAAAAGAGAGAGAAAGAAAGACGAAAGAGAGAGAAAGAAAGAAAGATAGAGAGAGAGACGAGAGAAAAGAAACAAATAAAATAGAAAAGCGTGAGAAACAAAATAGAAATTTAGGCATAGAGAGAGGGAGAAAAGAAAGGGCGTAAGGTCGAAACAGAGAGAGAATAAAAAACCGACAGAAAAAAGGAGGGAAAGCACATAAAAAAATAGTCAACAAGAGAGGAAGTATACACGCAGGAGTATGTACTAAAACCGAGAAGAGGTCAAACTCTTGGAGGATACAAGTAAAAGTAACGGACGAATGGGTAGTTGATAATTTTTCCTTATTCCAATGGGTGAGGAGAGCAAAGGACCCCTCCCTTGACGCTCCCTGCGGACACTCGTGAGTTCTTATGATGAACACAGTAACACACCATGTTCAAGAGTAGCGGAAGCTTTCTTGCCTGAAAGCAAAATCACTGGTCACGAACATTTTTTTCTTTTCACCATTAGCTTGCTCTGGATATCCTAGAGTATCTTTCCTTTAATTTTTTTGTCGCGTCTAACCAAAGAGTTGGAAACCCTGTAAGCGTCCATGCCACAGCCTCATGATGACAAGAAAGAATGCAAGAAATAGAAATTTATAACCTCGTAATGATAGTGGTGAGTGAGTAGTGCGGACAGAATGGATGTCATGCAAACAGCTACTTAAAACACACTGCAAACTATGCTCGCAACCTAACAGTAACTTATCTAAAGCTATTCTAACTATCCAGTGCTTTTCACATCACTATAATTTCCTATGAACCAATTCAATACTTCTAATTAGCTGTAAAATACTCAACTACTGACGTATTTCTCTTGTAGCAAGTGAGATAATCCCGTAACCGAAACCTTAATTATTCTAATGACTTCTAATGCTCTAATGCTCTCTTGGCGCATTTTTGAACTATTACTAATCGAGGCGAAACCTTAATTATTCTAATGATTTCTATATTTCTCTCTTTGCGCATTTTGATTCAGAGTTTCTATTTACGGATCTTCTCTTAACTCTAACACCCTACCAATTTCATCACATGAAGCATAGTTTAGCTAGATTTGCTTTCCTTGTGCAGTGTGCAGCTAAGTAGGATTCATGTTTCCCTATGTCTTTAGTCCTTAATTATTATTTACCTAATTCTGCCTGTTACACAGCTGCGCCATTTCAAAATATGTCTTGAACATACTTTATATACTTTACATACATATAATTATTTTTCAACCTAAGTAAGATTCATGTCGCTCTCTATCTTAATTCAACCTAATTCAAATCTAATTCAACATGTTGCTTCTTTCTTCTTTATACGGCGCTACAACTCTCTGTGAGTTTTGGCCAGCTCAACAATATTGTGCCAGTGCTTGTGGTCTTAAATTTCTAACTTTCGTATCGTTCGTATCGTTCTCTTAGGATAGTTAAGAATCGAGAGTAATTTCCTTTGTGTTCTTAATAAAATGTATGATATTGTATAGAATTTATAAGCTTTCATTCTCCTCAAATCTTCTTCGACGTCAGCTTCCAATTTTTTTTGGTTTTCCCCTTAATCTAGATTTTGTTATTATTTTAACTGTTCGAGCTTCCTCCATTCTTTCAATATGGCCTAACCAAGCTATCCTTCGAGATTTCACTTCTCTTACTATATTCCTTGTTGCATAGCTGCGCATTTTTCCTACAAGTTGCTGTCTAGTAAACCTGCCGATATCTATACCTATAGATTATTTACCAAGCTAGATACGGGTTGGCATTCTAACGTTGCCAGTTTTCTTACACCATGTAACTGATATCAACGTTTACGGTAGATACGTATAGTAATCCTTGAAGTTAATAGTAATATTGTTCGACTGTGACGTAGATGTATTTCAATTGAGGTACAACAAGTTGCTAATCGTATAACACCTATTCTAAGTGTTGATAATGTTGGGAATTGTTTGTGGAAGGTGTGACGTCATAATGAACAATGGTTTCAATACGAGCTAAAGACCTGTTGCATTTGAAACATGGACATTGCACCAAGAAAGTAATCTAGAGGAAGACTGTAAGCATGGCAACGAGAGGCAAAGAAGGAACACAGAGGCAGCCCGATCTCCCTTTCGAGGGTTTTTTAAGAGAAGGGAATGCCACCCGTGGTGGCAGAGTGATTACGTATCATGCCTGGAAGCTAAAGGCCTAGGATTATTTCATTAAGTAATCATCCGTCCTTTTTTTCAATTAATCTAGAGATCTAGAGATAAAATAAGGAAATTCCAGCTCAGGAAGGAAATGTAACATTTAGGGAGGAGAAGAGTGACAGGAAAGACCAAGGTGAGAGAGAGCGTGGAGAGGAACATTGATGAATGGGAAGGAAGATCGTGAGCAAAAGGACAACGGATGGAAGAAATGACATGCAGGTGATTCTGGTGGATAAATTAACAAATAAAATTAATTTACATTACACTTAAATGACATCGAGGTACACAGAAGAAAATCTTGAATCTCTTAATCTGTTGTTAGTAGGTCTCTGTGACGAAGCCGTTAGCATCTATCTCAAGAATCAAGGGGTTCTAGTTTCGAATCCTGGGTAAGCATAGATGTTCCCTTATGTGTACCCTATTAATGTTCACTTCGTCATATCGTCGCGGTTATCATAACATCTTTGCTGACATAAATGATACGTAAATAGCATTTTTACAACAGAAAGTACTTTATACGGATGCATTTCATGTAAAATTCTGGTTAGCATTTGCGATTGAGATGCGAAGAGTGGAGTAAACATGAGATAATGTATACAGCACGGCTTTCATTTCATTAACAAATTTAAAGGGGAAGAGATAAAATTTAAGAGAGGAAATCGTTTGTCAGTTCCTGAGATATCGCGTAAACAAATTGAAGCTCTTTACCTTTTTTGTAATATCAAGAAACAACCACCTAACCTCGTATATATGGACCTATATATCTGTCCATGGGTCAGTGGCCCGTGTTTAAATTGAAACAACTGACGAATTCTTACGTAGGTGTTGATTGATTGATTGATTGAGTTGGTGTTTTAAGTCCACTTTATGCACAGTAAGGCTAATCGCGACTGGGCCTACAGTTTAAATTGCGATCGATCCGAACCACTATGTGCCTCCACCGGGTATCGAACGCTTCCGTATTATAACTAGTGAAGTTCTGTATTTAAGCAACGCCATTGATTTGTGCCAAAAACCTTTTCGTATAAATAGGTTCTTCCTCTGGGTTGAATAGTTATTTTTTATGTGAAGTGATATATTGTTTACATCGTACTTCGGCCGCCATTAGCTACATCTGCAGTTGTGACGTAGAGCTCACTTCTGATTGGTTATGCTACGCGAGATACTAAGTAAATTAAAACCGATTCTATCTGTGAAATATGCAACGATATATCCTATGGTATCAGAATGCTATATCTTCACTTTACACAGTGTAATTTCGATCACAGCAGAAATGTTAAGAGAGATGCATGGAAAATTTTTTCGTCTAAAGCGGACCATTGTACAAACCATGACCAAAGAGACAAACTCCATTAAATGAAATAGCCAAGCAAACTAAGAAAGTACGAAACAAAAGGGACGTAAGAAAATGTGTGGTTCGGTGGCTCGTGGTGTGTCACATTCAGTAGCCAGTTGCTTTTGGATGTCTAAGTCCTAGGTTCGGATCCTGTGTAAGACAAGGACGTTCAGTTTGTTCCTCGTCTATTTCATCAATTTTCCATTCATCCTCATCGTCGTGATTAACGTAGAGAGGTAAATATAAAAAGAACAACCGAAAAACACAAAACACGATAGGCAAGCGAGTTGAGTGAGGAAAGCGGAATCTTCCCACCAAACATCGACATATTTTATATGAACCTAAAAGAATATATGGAGTATTAAAAGATGTTCATCCTTAAATTTGTTCTCTATAACTTATGTATTCTATGATTCTATCTTGTCAAGTTTATTATAATTAAGATGAATGAGTACAGTTTTAATAATAATATTTATGTAAGTGCAAATTAAGTTGTGATTCCAGAAAACGTTTTTAATTTCGTTAGGATCCCGTCCCGTGCATGAGATTACAACTGTACTCAGCCTATGTTCATTGCATTGCCACGCTTTCTTTACAGAACGCTGTAACTGGGTATCTTCCTGTTGCGTTCTTAAATAACTACGGTATACCGTGTTCTAGTGCAGACATGGTGTTACTTTGTCCTTGTGTTTTCATTAGTTTGTTTTGAGCTCCGACCGGAAATCAAACCGGGACCGCTGGCACCTTCCCCATATCGAAATAATAAAAAAAAAAGGGTATTAATCTTACCCCGATAACCTTTCTCCAGCCTATATTAGAAAATGCTGAGTAAATTAATTTGTTGTATGCTCTGTGTACATTGGTGGAATGGCAAGAATAACGCGTGTCTTAGGCTCGAGTCCTGGGTAAGAGTATGAATGTGGTTGTCTCATAGCTTGCTTTATCATTTATCAGTGCTTCTCAACCGACAGACTGCTAGAGGTTCTCCTGACATTTAATATTTTGTTTGAGCAGAAATTGTCATTAACAAATGTTTATTTGTCAACTTAGTGTTCAAGTTACATCAGCCGAATAACAGTACAATATAATAGCTATAATTTTATTATTATTACATAATTATAGTTATTAATAATTACTATTAAATTATAAGCAATTAACATTTTCTCTTAACAATTTGGATGTAAATATTGGCTTGATGTACGTTCATTACATTAACTTAACAATATTATTTCTAGTACATTTAAGTTACGTTTTCATTTTTAGAACAAGATTTCAATCCATATAATGTAACACCATTAAGCCTTGTTTCCATTATTATGAAAAAATATAAATATGCTGACCAAGGCAGTAATTTATTTTATTAGAAACATAAACTAAACGTAACGTTTCAACCTTCTAGCAAGGTCTTCATCAGACTCTGTATCAAGTACAAAAGTAACAAGATACCAAAAACAGGGCATTATATATACACAAAACATTACTCCCTCCAGACTATTAGAAAGTTGTTTTGGAACTTTCTAGCAGGTGGCTTTCACTATTGAACTGTACTTTCACCTAAAAGGCGAAAAATGTATACTTTCATATAGAATGTGGATTGGGCTTTATATCTCACGCTCTTTTTCCTTCATTTTCTTCCTTCTCCTCTCCTCTTTCTCTCTTGTCCTTTCCACTCTTTCTAACACTTTCTTCCATTCTTTGTTTAACTTCAGTCCCCCATTCCAGTTCATTGTGTCTTCTTCACCTTTCTTCTCTATTTCCTTGGCTTCCTTCCATTTTCTCACTAGCATTCTCTTCTCCCTTCCTATCTGCTTAGCCTCATCCCACTCTATGTCATGTCCTGTTTCTCTCGTGTGGTGTTTAAATATCGCATTTCTCTCTCTCTTAAGTCGTACATCAACAATATAGGGATGATGTACGACTTAAGAGAGAGAGAAATGCGATATTTAAACACACGAGAGAAACAGGACATGACATAGAGTGGGATGAGGCTAAGCAGATAGGAAGGGAGAAGAGAATGCTAGTGAGAAAATGGAAGGAAGCCAAGGAAATAGAGAAGAAAGGTGAAGAAGACACAATGAACTGGAATGGGGGACTGAAGTTAAACAAAGAATGGAAGAAAGTGTTAGAAAGAGTGGAAAGGACAAGAGAGAAAGAGGAGAGGAGAAGGAAGAAAATGAAGGAAAAAGAGCGTGAGATATAAAGCCCAATCCACATTCTATATGAAAGTATATATTTTTCGCCTTTTAGGTGAAAGTACAGTTCAATAGTGAAAGCCACCTGCTAGAAAGTTCCAAAACAACTTTCTAATAGTCTGGAGGGAGTAATGTTTTGTGTATATATAATGCCCTGTTTTTGGTATCTTGTTACTTTTGTACTTGATACAGAGTCTGATGAAGACCGTGCTAGAAGGTTGAAACGTTACGTTTAGTTTATGTTTTTAATAAAATAAATTACTGCCTTGGTCAGCATATTTATATTTTTTCATATAATGTATTGACTAATTTAGCACTGTTGTTTGTTTGATTGGACAATTAGTGTAAAATGTTTACTGAATCAATGGGAACGGTTTGCACTCGTTAAACTCTCCTCTTATATTCAGTCATGTAATTCAACTATTACTCTTTATGATTATTGCATAATTTTTAGTCATATTTAATTTCAAGAGTACACATTCATTAATGTATAATGTTTTAAAAATAGAAAGTATTTACAAGTATTTTTTTTAATTGGGACGTAGACTTTTAAAGAAAGAATTTACCGGGCCGCGGTCTCTCAAAGGCTGGCCTAGACAGGTAAAATAGAGACATAGAATAGCGTAACAAAAATAGAATGTGGACAGCGTTTCCTACTCTCAACTGGCTCTTCTGACTGTGGCTCCACGAGTCACTGGAGGAATAGCTGGAACTGCTGGAGAAATGGAAAGGAGATCGAACTGCTTCCAGACGACAGAGGACCGAGCAGTGTGAAGTGTAGACGAGAGAGTCGAGCGAGTTTCCATGCAACCACTACATCCCCTGCAACCCTTCCCCTAACGCAACTAACAGGGTACAGGGAGCGGCCTCCCCCGCCTCTCACGAACGTCAACAGAGGAGACCCGGATACCACCTGGATGGCGTCGAGGAACCCCTGAAGGTTAATTCAAACGGGGCTCGTTAAAGGGTGGAAGTATGGAGTTTTCACCAACGAGTGCTTCCTCAGCAGTCGCTGGTGCCTACGTCCCTCCCGACTTGGTTACAACCCCCACTGACCATTCACTCCTCCCCAGCGCCGGTTCTCCCCCCTCTGTAACCCTCCCCTGCCCTACCCTTTTCCCCTAAAACTGAAGCGATCCTTGCAAAATGGACCCCAGTTTTTCTCGTGGCCTTAAGTAGGCTTTCTAACGAGGGGGGATTTTTTGGTGCAAGGCAGTGATCTGTTTGTTAATTATGCTTTATTCCCCTTTTTTTTATTATTGGAACCTGAAAGAAAATAATATACCCTCAGACCTGTTGGGAGATGATTTAAAAAAAACAACGTAGACTTAACAGTTTCCTTAAAAACATTTAACTAATAGACAGCGGCGGCGATTACGGGGTGCGTGGGGCAGTTTCCCCACTTATTTCCCCCCGCACTATGGCCTCTTAACGAAAACCTTGCCTACCAAGAGAAAGTAAACTGCCCTTGCCCACAAACACAGATTTGGCACCCAATCACCGCCACTGCTTACAGAAGAACTCCCAAAGATGGGGGAGTCCTCGAGTTGTGTGGACGAGGATAGACGTCCTGTCTGTCTAAGAAACCATTCCGCTAATGTCGTAGTCCAAGTCATCCATTAGGGTGCAACGACATTTCAAGCATCAACCATGCAGACAAAGCTCACAAGGGGGAAGGGGGACTTTCAGGATGGCAGAACATTTTGCAAAAATACATTACTCTATCTCATTTAGTTGCAACGAAATAATTTATTGAAATGGTGAGACAAGTTTTTTGTGCACCCTGTATTTTAGGTTAGGTTTTTGGTAATGTATTTCATAGGAGTCTCTCGCGGCTGTGCGATTGATCTGCATGGTTGCTGCTGGTGCCACTTCCAGAAACATCACTGTTCGGAAAGTTACTTCTTAAAAGTAACCGACTTACAGTTCCAGGTACTTGCTAAAAAAAGGAACGGAATTATAGTTACAGTTTTGAATAACTGGAAGTTACTTTCTCACTTACTTTCTCCTGGAAATCGCCTTGCAAACAAATTACACACGATCAATGATAATAAGTTAAATAAGTTAAGATGTATATATGTTTTATTTATGTCTCTCTCTAGTACATAATACATGTCTTCATATTAGAACTGAGCCCATACTGATGCCGATATATTGGTGTCGGAAAGTATCGGCTCGATTTTATGCCAGCCGATACATTTTCGAAATTTATATTATTCGTGGAGGTCCATAAAAATGCTACGCGACAATTTAACTGAGCATATTATGTAATAGCCTATTTGAAGTTTCCTTTGATTCCGTACCAATATTATGTGAGAAACTGTACTTCGTGATTATAAAACAGGGATTTCTATACACTGATGTAATTTTTTTAATAGTTTAAATCAAGACTCTGGTAAACTAAAATGGAACACTCACACAGTAATATAAATCATTATTTTGAACATATTTTATCAGTTACAATCTTTAAGCATCGATTGTTCTTTTTTCAAAGTGATATTGGCTCAGCCCTGTTTCATATATTAATATTAACAAGAAATTTTATAACAAATATAAACATATAATAAGAAATAAAAACATATATGCAACAAATAAAACACATACAGGCTTAACATAAATAATAATGGAACAAAACACCGAAGTATTCAAGTGTAATTTGAAATGACAACTTACAATAATGCGTGTTCTAAATTTAGCATGCAACGAAACCTATTGTTATTGGCCTTACCCGAAACACATCCTAGTTTTTACTCAACTCCCTAGAACGAGTATAAAATGGATAAACATGCCTCAGGGATAGAATAGGGGAGAACACGAGATCACAAGCAGTGGCGTACGCAGGATTTTTATTCGGGAGGGGCTGGAATTGTAAAGATGGAGAGTAAGTACTGTCACCAGCAATAAAATGGAACACCTAAATCCTAATATACTCGCTTCCCTACAAGGCGTTATGTGTGTTGCTTCAATCTAAGGTGGTGGTAGAAGTTGCTATTGGAAATTTGCTATTAAAATCCACTTATCGCCTTGCAGAAAAGCGAGTATTTCAGGATCTAGTTGTCTCATTTTTATTGCTTGTGACTGTTCATGCCTGCTTTCTAGGGAGACGATATACACAGTAAGATATTTCATACATTTAGAACTTTCTAGTTTCAAAAATCGCAATCTGGGGTCACTTTAAGGGTTGCATTTCCCCGAATTCTTCTTCACTGCTTTCATTATAAAATATTGATTTTCTCAAATCTTCGTAGAGGGCTGTTGCCCCATTAACCCCCCCCCTCTGCTGTCGTCAGTGCAGTGATCACAAGTACACTTTGTCTCGGGAATCTGTGGAGCAAGGCTGTCCATAACGGTAAAGAAGAAGAAAAAGAGAGTTGGCTTCTCATCCCCACTCACGTTCATGGGACTAGTCCTCTCGACTTCTACTTGCACAGAGAACTTATTTTCGTTTTCTTGCTCCAGAGACTCCCGAGACAGTGTTAGACCTGTGAAAGACCACAACGAATTCACTGGAGTCCGAGGGTTTGGATATGATGTGAACATCACCACGCTGCGTCCGCCTCTAACCCCCAGGGTTGCCTCCAGGCACAGATTGATTTGAGGCTGGGTGAGTCCCAGAGCCACTTTCGACCTTAGATCACCAACCCTGGGAATCGAACCCGGGTTTCCTTCGTGGCAGTCAGACGCCCTACCGACTAGGCCACCAGAAGTCGTGGTAGCCGATCCAGGGCCTGTCCATAGGAACGACACCAGCGGACCGGCACCCAGCACCTCGACCTGCACCGAGGCTCTATCCAGGAACCACAGAAGGAAAACAGCAGCCAAGTAACCTCCTCCCTTTAGTGCCCTTACCTTTCCTCTAAGTTGCATCGTAAGTGGGGTACTTTGGTATGAACAAGGTGAATACTCATATTCATTTGGAAATCTGTAATTTACTCTTCCACAGTCTGGCTGTCCATTATGGGGGAAATTATCTGGTTACAGATAATGGTTTGCACAGAAGCTTCGTAAGGGGTGTCACTTCTTATTTCAATGTATTCATGGGTTTAGGAAAGTTGAGCATTAAAATATTTTATCCCCGAACGAACGCCTCTGTGCACGTCAGCAATACAATAATACAGGGAGGTTATTGCAGCATGACACCGCAAGAGCGTCGGCCGCTTGCCGGCCCAGTCATGCAACAGGTGCCGGCAAATTGCGTAACAGATAGCCCGTTACACAAACCGCTTGTTTTGTAATGTTTCCACTTTTCACAATTATAGTTACAATTACAACTTAAATAAGCACGTACCTTGTCGTAAGGATGCTGGAAAAGGTGTCCTCTAAAATACAAATATTTCTGGCACTTTATTTTTGACATGTAATCTTTCTTAGACACCGCGAGAGCGTCGGCCGCTTACCGGCCTTGTCATGCATCAGGTGCCGCCAAATTGCGTAACAGATAGTCCGTAACAGAAACCGCTTGTTTTGTAATGTTTCCACTTTTCACAATTATAGTTACAATTACAACCTTATTTCAGACATCTAATCTTTCTTAGACATCTCTACTTTATCCTCGGTTGACAGAAAGGGAAGACAGCATCGCGGCGCATAAAGCAAACCGAAAGTGTAAAATTATATTTAAAACTAATAATAATGATGATCACTAACCTTCTGTGTTATAAATGATGTTGAAAATGACCTCCTTCAACACCAATACATTTCCGGCATCTGCGTATGAAATTCCTCTGAACATCCATAAGCTCCTCAGGTGTGATTCTGGCAATTTCTCTTCTTATATTTTCTTTTAAATCCTCTATTGTACGCGGGTTATTCTGATACACTTTGTTTTTTAATGTTCCCCATAAATAATAATCACAAGGAGTAAGATCGGGGCTACGAGAGGGCCACAACTCAGTACTGATAATTCTGTCCTCAAAAATCTCGGCAATAAAATTAAGTGATTCATAAGCAGTGTGAGCAGTAGCAGAGTCCTGCTGAAAAAATGACTGCTGGCATTCAATGTCCGTTAATTGTTCAAAAAAAGGTTGTAGTATGTCTCTTCGATACCTTTCACCATTGATAGTACCTTCATAAAAAATAGGCCCTATTATTCTGTGCGCATTCAAACCACACCACACACCAATTTTTGCAGGATGGAGCGGAACTTCATGCACAAGGTCAGGTTTTTCTGCGCTCCAATAGCGATTGTTTTGTGAAATAACTCGGCCATTCAATTCGAACCAAGCTTCGTCTGAAAATATGATTAATTCTGGATTTACTCTGCCAGCAACAATATTATCCAGCATCCAGTTACAGAATCGAACTCTAGTCGCGTGATCGCGCGGTTGCAATTCATGAACCACTGTAATTTTGTAGGGTTTTAATCTAAGTAATTTAGTGGCATTTCGTGCTGAGGATTTTGAAATGCCTGTTTCCTGAGCAAGCCGACGGAGGGATTTTTTTGGAGTATGTTCAAGTCGTTCACCAATTTCGTCTAGCTTTTCTTCCGTAAGAACACGTCGTCTGGAAACACGTTTCTTAGGTTCAAGAGATCCTGTCTCTCGTAATCTTTTAACGAGGTTGTAAACAGTATGTCTGTCCGGAACAGGATTGCCAGGAAATTTTCTTGCGAATCGCCTGACTACTTTTCTGCAAGAGTTCGTTTTCACGTAAGTATCGTACATAAAAACTCTTTGTTCAAGACTATATTTGTTTGGCGGCATAACTAATGAATGAATAACAAATAACACACGATAAAGCACTAGCACTTTAGCACACCAACTCAATAACACAGTATAAACAACACGAGTACTGATAAACGCAAACCGAAGTGAACACGTCTAAACAACTGGTAGCCGACAGCTGTCGCATTCGCGTAGTATCGAGAGGCTTCTCGCGGCTTACCACTACTCCGATAAGCCGCTGACGCTCTTGCGACATCTGAGGAATTTCGCTTCTAGCGTCGGCTCTATAGACACTGGATGGACCAAACTTTGAGGGAAGCACAACAAAAGACTACTCTATGAGGATATGTAATGCTCCTGCCGCAACTTTGAAAAAAAAAATATGGAAATTACGACGTTCAGAAATTTTGCGTAATTACGGGGAAAATAGAACTTTGGGATTTGGCCCCCGTTTCCCCCTGGACTCACAATTGTCGGAATTTACATAAAATGTTGCTTTTTGTTCATTCTTACATTTAGAATTTAAATTTCTTAAAAAGATGCAGTTGTTGAGCAGTTATAGCCTTTTATATTCAGTTTATCCCATAGTAGCAAAAGGGGAAAAGTGCTTATTTCAAATGGCGCTCTCAGAAAGAAAAACGCACACAGTGTATGATCGCTACTTTACTTCAAAAATATTCACACGTTAAAATTAAGTGACACTGTTAAATAATTCGTTTATCTGCGCTTTCGTTTTGCATAATAATGTATACGTAACCTCCCCCCTCGAAAATCTTGGGCACGCCACTGACTCTAGTGTTCAAAAGGATTAATCTTGTGTTATCTGCAAAATAAGAGTCACGGTTTTGTTTATTCGAAGGCAAGACAAGAATGAAAAATTGAATCCTTTATGTTGGATGAGTCATTGCTGTCAGAAGCGATATGGGCAGAAATAAAGTGCCAGAAATATTTGTATTTTAGAGGACACCTTTTCCAGCATCCTTGCGGCAAGGTACGTGCTTATTTAAGTTGTAATTGTAACTATAATTGTGAAAAGTGGAAACATTACAAAACAAGCGGTTTGTGTAACGGGCTTTCTGTTACGCAATTTGCCGGCACCTGTTGCATGACTGGGCCGGCAAGCGGCCGACGCTCTTGCGGTGTCATGCTGCAATAACGCGATATCCTCGCTTTTATACTATTTTCGAGAACACAGATTAAAGTACAGATGAATCACTCCCTATCTACAAAAGGATACTATCAACAAAACTGACATCTATACATCTTTAGAAATACAAATTCGTATAGTGCACTCTTGCAAACATGAAGATACATTAAACTACTCATAACCGAGCATAAAATACAAAAACATTAAACAAAATATATACATTACAAACAAGGTGCATTATTACATATAATAACAAAGAAATTACGCTTTCTTTTACAAAAATAAATACATTAGTGACATATCTTCTACTGGTGACGTCACATAAAAATATGGATCATATCAGTCTTCTTTACAAAAATGGGCACTGCACACTCTCGCATTTTTAATTTTAATATTATGTTCTCGATCACAAGCACGAATCCACTGTTTACTTACACGATTATCAGCTGGAAATCTATGATATTTTATATCACTTCCTTTAGTTTTTTGGTTATAATTCTCACAGTTTGTTACTGCACAATTAGGCATGATTATAGGTTGAATGAACAAAACAATCTCATTTCAAGAGAAATAATACAATAAAAATATATCGATTGCGACAAAATCAATAACCTGCTTGTTCGGTTTTTTGCGTCGTGTCAATAGTAGCTAAATGTACCCCGCACCAAACTTACTGTACATAGCAAGAGCACCGTCAAACCAAGACCATCTTGAGGTTCAGGCCACAGCGCTCAGTCAAGACGTCATCATCTGGAGGCGATCGTCTTAACGATGTAAACCCCTTGTCGTAATTTTACCGTAGATAATTAAGGTATATTTATTTCTTTTATGAAGTTAAATTTTGACATTTACCTTCCCGACGAATATAGAAGAAAAATGTATAATATTGAATATTTACACCAAAATTTTCATTCAGGCCACCACAAAAATTCCTACAATAGCACAAAGAGAGAGTTGAAAACCGTTAGAAACTTCCTGGCGGAAGAATTTAAACATTGTATATCGTTGAAAAATATTATCGGGAATGTTTGTCAGCTACAGTGAAACTCGTAACCGCTTTTGCATGAACTTTTGTATGTAAAATCAATTGATTAAATAAAAAAAAAACATGTTAGGTTGACTGTAAACTTTCCAAGTTACCTAATCAATTAAATTGTCTTTTACCCAAAGACAATATCAACTTAAACTTTACCCGAGATTAATCAACCAGATAATGCAGATATTCTGCTTAGCTATACAATCTCAATACAAAAGCTTAATTTCTATATTCTTGCAGCAAAAGCGAAACAAATTGGTACAAGGGTAATGTTACATTTCTGTGAATAAAGACTAAACCTAAATCATTTGTTATATTGTAATTTCGATGCTATTGACTTTATTGAACGAAAGATAATAAACAAATTGAATCTTTTCATTGTCGTTAGTAAGATCTGTGACAATATCTTAAGAGTTTCATTGAAAAAAAGCAGACTAATATTTCGATCTTAGCCTTCACTTGGGATATAAACATTTGGAATATTTCCTTACACTGTTTTACATTCTGTTAATAACACCGTGAAGAATGTTAATAAATTATGAAACAATAAACATTATCACTTATTTAATAATCAAAGTTACAAACATTGAAGCTTCACAAAGACAAAAAATAAAAAGCAGTTCATATGAAACAATTTTATAAAATTTAACACATTTGTGCTTCATATTAACATAGCTAGGTAACAAAATGCTTTCTGTGTGAAAACTTTTGTATTTGAAACATAAGTAATATATTCTTGGATAGTATTACACACGAATATTTCATCAAAGTTCTTGTTACAGATCGCACCCTTGTATTTGAATATACAACATATCTTCCGATTAGCATAAAGAAGTATAAAGCGGGATAAAATGAGAATGTAAATGTACACGTGTATCAACTTTGCTCCGTTGTATAGCTTTCTTTCATTAAGAACATTTTGAAACTGAAAATTTGTGTAAATAATATGAAAATTGTATCGAATGCTTGCATAAAATTTACACTAACAAATTGCTTTAGTAGACACGAACGTAATATTTTAAACGTTGGCTAAATCTTGAAACAAATTAATTTGCAATCATAAACAATAATCTTAACGTTTACCAACGTTTGTAATAATTCAGGGTAAATTATTTGATATTTCTAAAAAAAAAATGTTGACAAGAGATAAAACATGACCACATTTAAGATTATATTAGATGCCTATTCTGTACACATGAAATGTTTACATCATGAACTATTACTCTTATTTATTTATGAGTATAAAACCTTTGTTACTTGTATCTTTTCATAGGGACCGAATCACATGGAATTGCCCTAAACATTTCTCATTTTCAGCAACATGTTGAAGAAATGTGAACGTTAGTCTTACCTTTTTCATCATAATTGCCTCTGCAATTGAGCACACAACACTTATACAACATACCTCTTGCACATTCAAGCATAATTACACGTCATGAAAACTCGATTAGAGTTCCTAAATTTGCATTACAATTCCATATTCACTAAAAAGGTCCAAAATTGATTACGAAGAAGCAAATCAAACATGGCGGCTATCTCGCCTCCAGTTGATGACGCTTAGTCACGTGACCGGAGCAAGCCATGAGGCTTTCAGATTGAGAAGGTAATGGTCAAACCCGATCCTCCCAGATGACGTAATGCATACGTACTTCACATAGCAAAGAGCACCCTCTGCTATCACTTGTCATTCTAACTCCAGGTAGAAATTTACATATATATAAGTCCAGGTAGAAATTCAACAACATTACTTAAGAAATTTGTTGACTGATGGTAATTGTAAAGCCTGTAAATAATAACAATATAATATCGTTTGCTTAGTGTTCATGTATATGTCTTGTTTTGTTTGATGTTGTTGGTTGTAGGTATGAAGATTACTAAGATACCCAATATATAGTAACAGTTTGGTGCAGTTTAAAATTACTTGTCTTACATTTTTACAGTGGTAAATATTGTCATTGAGGCAATAAGAATTCACACTGTGAAGAACACTCAAATAACCATTTTTCATTCGTGAAATGTTGGTATCCTACCATCGTAAAAACTCAAAATAACTATATATATATATATATATTAATCTTATTAATATTAGACAAATAGTTGTTTGCTTATGGTTATTTTTATTTGAAGAAAACTGTTCTTCATGTAAGATGAAACATTTAATGTTATGAATTTTCCAGATAACTCATCTTCAAATGTCTGTTAAAAGTTGTGTAAAAACTCATATTACGAGAAAAATGACATATCTACATCCTCATCAGAACATCTTAAGTGTTTGATAGCGTTTGTTCATATACTCCATTTTACCCTACAATAGTACCAAAGTAATAAATATCGAAAGTAAAACATTAATTGCTTGTAACTATATAAACATTTGTTTCTTCTGTACATTAGCACCTAGGATCTCATGAGGTGACTTCGGTGTTCAGTGAGGAACTCTCTGGTGTTCAGTGAGGAACTCTGTTGCAGGAAGTCTTTGTTGCAGCAACTCTCTCTTGCAGTAAGTCTCTGTTACAATAAGTTTCTGTTGCAGGAACTCTCTGCTGACTCAATGCATGTCCTAGTGAAAAATGCAAGAACAACGAAATACACTCTAATCTCACAGACAGACTTCTAGCCTAAAAGTTATGTACGAACTTGCCTATTTATAGTTATTAACTTTAGGAAACCAAATTTCATCGCATTTGCTACTGTACTGGCCGCGTGGCACTCGTATATTTCCACGTGCTTCTGCAGGTTGGCAACACTCTTTACCTTGGCTCCCAGTCTACTTTCCTGGAAAAGTTCAGGATGTTTGCGCAGCCGTTATTTGAAATATATCCATTGTTGACTTTTTATTAGAGCTCATATTTCATGGAGCACAATAGTGCCACGCAAATATTGATGGTTAGTGTTTCTATGTATATAAGTACGTGTTTCTCAAATCTGTTATAAATATATGAAGTGGGTGTGTCCCAGTGACGGATCCAGAAGTCGCAGTTGGGAGAGGCGAATTTCAGTAGGGTGTTGCACATCTCACCGAGTCTAACCTACACTTGCACTGTTTTGTAAAGCAATATATTGTACTGTCAACAAGGATCAAGTAGAGTTCCATGTTCTAGAGATTAGAGTATTTATTGTTTTGCAAAAATAGGGGCCCAGAGCTGCAATAAGTGGTTATTATTGTCTGTTGTTATCATAATTCCTCCCATTGCAAAGGCAAACTCAACGATAGATATGAGGAGTAGAATGGATTAAAAAAGAAGACAAACACCTATTCTCTCAAGGGGTCTAGGGTTCGATTTTCCTTTGAAGCACACCGCACGGTAATTTGGGTCCAAATTTAAACTGTAGGTCCAGTTCCGATTGTCTTCTCTGAGTATAAAACGAACTTAGATGAAGCTTTAAAAATTATTCTCGAACTAATTAAAGTTGGTGATAAAAGACAGAACATTTGAGTCTTTCAAGATATTAGGGACAATAATATACCCAAAAACCTGGCAGTAGGGGAGGGGGTCAATCGCCCCTTTCCGCGCCTGGTGTGTCCAGACCACCAAAAACATATTTTTGAATTTCTTTGGATAGAAAATAACAAAAATAAGATTCCAAGATATGTATTTTTGTTTGGATTCATCACATCCTAATGTTATGCACTAGATTCAGGATTTTCTGCCTCCTGTAATGTGATGAGTGAAGTAAGTTATGATTTTGTTAAGTGAACCAGAATATTTCAAAAAGGGCATTCTCGCTATAAAACAAGAGGAATTTTGACAAAGAATGATCCACACGACCAATAACGGGAGTTTTTTTCCGCCCGACCACTGCAGTGTTAAGCTTTGACAAACCCTGAAATTTGAGGACTGAAGTACTGCAAGGTGGAATTTATTTCGGAGTTTCAATCGATGCACATAAAAATTATATTTGTAAACTAAATACTGTCACCTTACAAAATAACTGAAACGTGCATGTGTTTTTGAATTTTTAATCAACATTCAACATGACCACTTTTGTTACTACGTCAATGGCGAATCCAGAAGATCGTTGAGAGGGGCGAATTTCAGTCCGGTACCTCACCAAACCGATAATCAATTCTGAGCTACAATTACAATTTTCTATGTAAACAATATATGTTTCTATATACAGGAACCAATTGACTTCCATGTTTTAGAGATTAGAGTATTCTTTTGCAAATGTAGGGTCCAGGTATGGAATAGATAGTTTGTATATCGTTATCATAATTCCTCACATTAGTGTGGTCAACTGAACGATCAGATATGAGGAGCAAAGTTAATAAACAACAAAAGCCAAAGCCAGAAACTATTTATTCTCTCAAGGTATCTCATACTAAATCACACAAGAACTACAAAACTTACCTGTGAACGCTGCACTCCTTGTTCCTGAGTAGCTGCATAATTTGGCGCAGATCGCTGCACTGACACTTTTTTTAATTTTTTTTTTTCCATTTTTTTCTCCATGCTCCCGCGGAACTGGAGTTCCACTCTCTGAGGATTTCTCAGCCTTACATGTTCCCTCCCTGGCTTCTTGAGCCTCCCTCACTCAGGACCTAAGTACCTCCTGGGCCCTTTAAGGCCCAAATTGGCCCTTTAGTCCCCCAGGGCCCTTTCAGGGTTCCCCTTGGCCCATTTGAGGGCCCCCGAGACCCCTTTGAGCCCCCCAATCTCCCCTAGGGGGAAAACCACCACTGCGGAAAAGATCCTGGACAATGGAGGAGCCCAGGTCGGAGGGGGACGTGGGGTACCTCCATGCCTTCCGCCCTCCTTCCCTCCGTATCCCCCCTCCCCGTAGGAATGAGCCCCCCAGGACTCCTGGGCGCCCACGTTAAAGGCGCAATGTATCAGAATCGCCGTAGTGAACGACGAAATGGACAAAAGAGGCCCACACACACGCACATACACACACATAAATACGCATGCACACACTCGCACACACACACCAAAAATAAAATATAAACTACGAGCTACCAGGAACTAACAGGGGACTTGAAGGGTGAACTACTTTACACATTAATGGGGTCTCCAGCCACCTCTAAGTAACTGGAAACCCCTTTATACTCTACGTGGTGGCTCCAGCCACCATACAGCAGCCGGATACCACCCTTATTCACTATGGGGTCTCCAGCCACCTCTAAGCAGCTGGAGACCCCCTTATGCCTATGTGCTGGCTCCAGCCACCATACAGCAGCCGGAGACCACCCTTATTGACTATAGGGTCTCCAGCCACCTCTAAGCAGCCCGAGACCCCCTTATACTCTACGTGGTGGCTCCAGCCACCATACAGCAGCCGGAGACCACCCTTATTCACAATGGGGTCTCCAGCCGCCTCTAAGCAGCCGGAGACCCCTTTACTCACTAAAGTAAGCACAAAAACCCATATTCTACCTCAGAAATAGCGGTAGCACAGAAACTCTCTGGCGTGTGGAGATAGTTTTAGTGTAACAGCATGTTTAGACCCAGCCTCTTCGCCATTCCCACTTGTTTCTTGGTGTCAATGCTAATCCTAACCAAGAACAGATGCTAGAGACTGTCAAGACTGGAGGCCATGGACGCCTACAGGAAGGGGATACCTAAGTATACTTTGGGCTGACATCAGCTTGATCTGGAAAGTCAAAAGTCCTGGGTTTGAAACAGATTTCATTTTATAATCATCATCATCTGCTTGGTTATCACAGCACGCTTTGACTCTAGGAGTCCTGGGTTCGAATCCTAGCCTGGGTATAGGTGTTCTTTGCGAGCGAATGAGTGAATGTACAATATTTCATGAACATTCCACAATATTTTGAGTAGGGCGCCTGCAGAAAAATTTTCAAGGGTCGTCAAAATCGAAAAACTGCATCCTGAAGGTAGATACATTGACACCGTGTTCACGTGCCATCAAAAGAAAGAGATAAATGAAGCGGTAGAGAATGAGAGAAAGGAAGTGAAAGAGAGAGACAGAGAGGAAGAGGAAATAAGAATGTGAAATAGAGAGAGAAAGAGAGAGAGAGAGAGAGAGAGAGAGAGAGAGAGAGGGAAGAAAAAAATAAGAATGTGAAAGAGAGGGAGAGAAAGACACGAGAGTGAGAAAAGAAAAAAGAATGTAAAATAGGGAAAGAAAAAGAAATACAAGAAAGAGAGAGAGAGAGAAGAAAAATAAAGAAGAATGTGAAGTAGAGAGAGATAGAGAGAGGAGAGAGAGAGAGGGGAGATACAGAGAGGAGAAAGAAATAATAATGTGAAATAGAGAGAGAGAGAAAGAGAAGATAGAGAGAGAAGGAATAAATACGAATTTTAAATAGAGAGAGAGAGAGAAAGAGATAAGAATGTGAAATAGAGAGAGAAAGAGAGAGGAGAGAGAAATAAGAATGTGTGTGTGTGAGAGAGAGAGAGAGAAAGTGAGAGGAGATAGAAATAAGAATGTCAAATAGAGAGAGAGAGAAATCCAAAAGAGAGAGAAAGAAAGACGAAAGAGAGAGAAAGAAAGAAAGATAGAGAGAGAGACGAGAGAAAAGAAACAAATAAAATAGAAAAGCGTGAGAAACAAAATAGAAATTTAGGCATAGAGAGAGGGAGAAAAGAAAGGGCGTAAGGTCGAAACAGAGAGAGAATAAAAAACCGACAGAAAAAAGGAGGGAAAGCACATAAAAAAATAGTCAACAAGAGAGGAAGTATACACGCAGGAGTATGTACTAAAACCGAGAAGAGGTCAAACTCTTGGAGGATACAAGTAAAAGTAACGGACGAATGGGTAGTTGATAATTTTTCCTTATTCCAATGGGTGAGGAGAGCAAAGGACCCCTCCCTTGACGCTCCCTGCGGACACTCGTGAGTTCTTATGATGAACACAGTAACACACCATGTTCAAGAGTAGCGGAAGCTTTCTTGCCTGAAAGCAAAATCACTGGTCACGAACATTTTTTTCTTTTCACCATTAGCTTGCTCTGGATATCCTAGAGTATCTTTCCTTTAATTTTTTTGTCGCGTCTAACCAAAGAGTTGGAAACCCTGTAAGCGTCCATGCCACAGCCTCATGATGACAAGAAAGAATGCAAGAAATAGAAATTTATAACCTCGTAATGATAGTGGTGAGTGAGTAGTGCGGACAGAATGGATGTCATGCAAACAGCTACTTAAAACACACTGCAAACTATGCTCGCAACCTAACAGTAACTTATCTAAAGCTATTCTAACTATCCAGTGCTTTTCACATCACTATAATTTCCTATGAACCAATTCAATACTTCTAATTAGCTGTAAAATACTCAACTACTGACGTATTTCTCTTGTAGCAAGTGAGATAATCCCGTAACCGAAACCTTAAT
Organism: Lepisma saccharinum; assembly: GCF_977018435.1. Lineage (NCBI taxonomy): Eukaryota > Metazoa > Arthropoda > Insecta > Zygentoma > Lepismatidae > Lepisma > Lepisma saccharinum. The sequence continues at coordinate 11,207 of NW_028143456.1, read as the reverse complement.
TATTCTAATGACTTCTAATGCTCTAATGCTCTCTTGGCGCATTTTTGAACTATTACTAATCGAGGCGAAACCTTAATTATTCTAATGATTTCTATATTTCTCTCTTTGCGCATTTTGATTCAGAGTTTCTATTTACGGATCTTCTCTTAACTCTAACACCCTACCAATTTCATCACATGAAGCATAGTTTAGCTAGATTTGCTTTCCTTGTGCAGTGTGCAGCTAAGTAGGATTCATGTTTCCCTATGTCTTTAGTCCTTAATTATTATTTACCTAATTCTGCCTGTTACACAGCTGCGCCATTTCAAAATATGTCTTGAACATACTTTATATACTTTACATACATATAATTATTTTTCAACCTAAGTAAGATTCATGTCGCTCTCTATCTTAATTCAACCTAATTCAAATCTAATTCAACATGTTGCTTCTTTCTTCTTTATACGGCGCTACAACTCTCTGTGAGTTTTGGCCAGCTCAACAATATTGTGCCAGTGCTTGTGGTCTTAAATTTCTAACTTTCGTATCGTTCGTATCGTTCTCTTAGGATAGTTAAGAATCGAGAGTAATTTCCTTTGTGTTCTTAATAAAATGTATGATATTGTATAGAATTTATAAGCTTTCATTCTCCTCAAATCTTCTTCGACGTCAGCTTCCAATTTTTTTTGGTTTTCCCCTTAATCTAGATTTTGTTATTATTTTAACTGTTCGAGCTTCCTCCATTCTTTCAATATGGCCTAACCAAGCTATCCTTCGAGATTTCACTTCTCTTACTATATTCCTTGTTGCATAGCTGCGCATTTTTCCTACAAGTTGCTGTCTAGTAAACCTGCCGATATCTATACCTATAGATTATTTACCAAGCTAGATACGGGTTGGCATTCTAACGTTGCCAGTTTTCTTACACCATGTAACTGATATCAACGTTTACGGTAGATACGTATAGTAATCCTTGAAGTTAATAGTAATATTGTTCGACTGTGACGTAGATGTATTTCAATTGAGGTACAACAAGTTGCTAATCGTATAACACCTATTCTAAGTGTTGATAATGTTGGGAATTGTTTGTGGAAGGTGTGACGTCATAATGAACAATGGTTTCAATACGAGCTAAAGACCTGTTGCATTTGAAACATGGACATTGCACCAAGAAAGTAATCTAGAGGAAGACTGTAAGCATGGCAACGAGAGGCAAAGAAGGAACACAGAGGCAGCCCGATCTCCCTTTCGAGGGTTTTTTAAGAGAAGGGAATGCCACCCGTGGTGGCAGAGTGATTACGTATCATGCCTGGAAGCTAAAGGCCTAGGATTATTTCATTAAGTAATCATCCGTCCTTTTTTTCAATTAATCTAGAGATCTAGAGATAAAATAAGGAAATTCCAGCTCAGGAAGGAAATGTAACATTTAGGGAGGAGAAGAGTGACAGGAAAGACCAAGGTGAGAGAGAGCGTGGAGAGGAACATTGATGAATGGGAAGGAAGATCGTGAGCAAAAGGACAACGGATGGAAGAAATGACATGCAGGTGATTCTGGTGGATAAATTAACAAATAAAATTAATTTACATTACACTTAAATGACATCGAGGTACACAGAAGAAAATCTTGAATCTCTTAATCTGTTGTTAGTAGGTCTCTGTGACGAAGCCGTTAGCATCTATCTCAAGAATCAAGGGGTTCTAGTTTCGAATCCTGGGTAAGCATAGATGTTCCCTTATGTGTACCCTATTAATGTTCACTTCGTCATATCGTCGCGGTTATCATAACATCTTTGCTGACATAAATGATACGTAAATAGCATTTTTACAACAGAAAGTACTTTATACGGAAGCATTTCATGTAAAATTCTGGTTAGCATTTGCGATTGAGATGCGAAGAGTGGAGTAAACATGAGATAATGTATACAGCACGGCTTTCATTTCATTAACAAATTTAAAGGGGAAGAGATAAAATTTAAGAGAGGAAATCGTTTGTCAGTTCCTGAGATATCGCGTAAACAAATTGAAGCTCTTTACCTTTTTTGTAATATCAAGAAACAACCACCTAACCTCGTATATATGGACCTATATATCTGTCCATGGGTCAGTGGCCCGTGTTTAAATTGAAACAACTGACGAATTCTTACGTAGGTGTTGATTGATTGATTGATTGAGTTGGTGTTTTAAGTCCACTTTATGCACAGTAAGGCTAATCGCGACTGGGCCTACAGTTTAAATTGCGATCGATCCGAACCACTATGTGCCTCCACCGGGTATCGAACGCTTCCGTATTATAACTAGTGAAGTTCTGTATTTAAGCAACGCCATTGATTTGTGCCAAAAACCTTTTCGTATAAATAGGTTCTTCCTCTGGGTTGAATAGTTATTTTTTATGTGAAGTGATATATTGTTTACATCGTACTTCGGCCGCCATTAGCTACATCTGCAGTTGTGACGTAGAGCTCACTTCTGATTGGTTATGCTACGCGAGATACTAAGTAAATTAAAACCGATTCTATCTGTGAAATATGCAACGATATATCCTATGGTATCAGAATGCTATATCTTCACTTTACACAGTGTAATTTCGATCACAGCAGAAATGTTAAGAGAGATGCATGGAAAATTTTTTCGTCTAAAGCGGACCATTGTACAAACCATGACCAAAGAGACAAACTCCATTAAATGAAATAGCCAAGCAAACTAAGAAAGTACGAAACAAAAGGGACGTAAGAAAATGTGTGGTTCGGTGGCTCGTGGTGTGTCACATTCAGTAGCCAGTTGCTTTTGGATGTCTAAGTCCTAGGTTCGGATCCTGTGTAAGACAAGGACGTTCAGTTTGTTCCTCGTCTATTTCATCAATTTTCCATTCATCCTCATCGTCGTGATTAACGTAGAGAGGTAAATATAAAAAGAACAACCGAAAAACACAAAACACGATAGGCAAGCGAGTTGAGTGAGGAAAGCGGAATCTTCCCACCAAACATCGACATATTTTATATGAACCTAAAAGAATATATGGAGTATTAAAAGATGTTCATCCTTAAATTTGTTCTCTATAACTTATGTATTCTATGATTCTATCTTGTCAAGTTTATTATAATTAAGATGAATGAGTACAGTTTTAATAATAATATTTATGTAAGTGCAAATTAAGTTGTGATTCCAGAAAACGTTTTTAATTTCGTTAGGATCCCGTCCCGTGCATGAGATTACAACTGTACTCAGCCTATGTTCATTGCATTGCCACGCTTTCTTTACAGAACGCTGTAACTGGGTATCTTCCTGTTGCGTTCTTAAATAACTACGGTATACCGTGTTCTAGTGCAGACATGGTGTTACTTTGTCCTTGTGTTTTCATTAGTTTGTTTTGAGCTCCGACCGGAAATCAAACCGGGACCGCTGGCACCTTCCCCATATCGAAATAATAAAAAAAAAAAGGGTATTAATCTTACCCCGATAACCTTTCTCCAGCCTATATTAGAAAATGCTGAGTAAATTAATTTGTTGTATGCTCTGTGTACATTGGTGGAATGGCAAGAATAACGCGTGTCTTAGGCTCGAGTCCTGGGTAAGAGTATGAATGTGGTTGTCTCATAGCTTGCTTTATCATTTATCAGTGCTTCTCAACCGACAGACTGCTAGAGGTTCTCCTGACATTTAATATTTTGTTTGAGCAGAAATTGTCATTAACAAATGTTTATTTGTCAACTTAGTGTTCAAGTTACATCAGCCGAATAACAGTACAATATAATAGCTATAATTTTATTATTATTACATAATTATAGTTATTAATAATTACTATTAAATTATAAGCAATTAACATTTTCTCTTAACAATTTGGATGTAAATATTGGCTTGATGTACGTTCATTACATTAACTTAACAATATTATTTCTAGTACATTTAAGTTACGTTTTCATTTTTAGAACAAGATTTCAATCCATATAATGTAACACCATTAAGCCTTGTTTCCATTATTATGAAAAAATATAAATATGCTGACCAAGGCAGTAATTTATTTTATTAGAAACATAAACTAAACGTAACGTTTCAACCTTCTAGCAAGGTCTTCATCAGACTCTGTATCAAGTACAAAAGTAACAAGATACCAAAAACAGGGCATTATATATACACAAAACATTACTCCCTCCAGACTATTAGAAAGTTGTTTTGGAACTTTCTAGCAGGTGGCTTTCACTATTGAACTGTACTTTCACCTAAAAGGCGAAAAATGTATACTTTCATATAGAATGTGGATTGGGCTTTATATCTCACGCTCTTTTTCCTTCATTTTCTTCCTTCTCCTCTCCTCTTTCTCTCTTGTCCTTTCCACTCTTTCTAACACTTTCTTCCATTCTTTGTTTAACTTCAGTCCCCCATTCCAGTTCATTGTGTCTTCTTCACCTTTCTTCTCTATTTCCTTGGCTTCCTTCCATTTTCTCACTAGCATTCTCTTCTCCCTTCCTATCTGCTTAGCCTCATCCCACTCTATGTCATGTCCTGTTTCTCTCGTGTGTTTAAATATCGCATTTCTCTCTCTCTTAAGTCGTACATCATCCCTATATTGTTGATGTACGACTTAAGAGAGAGAGAAATGCGATATTTAAACACCACACGAGAGAAACAGGACATGACATAGAGTGGGATGAGGCTAAGCAGATAGGAAGGGAGAAGAGAATGCTAGTGAGAAAATGGAAGGAAGCCAAGGAAATAGAGAAGAAAGGTGAAGAAGACACAATGAACTGGAATGGGGGACTGAAGTTAAACAAAGAATGGAAGAAAGTGTTAGAAAGAGTGGAAAGGACAAGAGAGAAAGAGGAGAGGAGAAGGAAGAAAATGAAGGAAAAAGAGCGTGAGATATAAAGCCCAATCCACATTCTATATGAAAGTATATATTTTTCGCCTTTTAGGTGAAAGTACAGTTCAATAGTGAAAGCCACCTGCTAGAAAGTTCCAAAACAACTTTCTAATAGTCTGGAGGGAGTAATGTTTTGTGTATATATAATGCCCTGTTTTTGGTATCTTGTTACTTTTGTACTTGATACAGAGTCTGATGAAGACCGTGCTAGAAGGTTGAAACGTTACGTTTAGTTTATGTTTTTAATAAAATAAATTACTGCCTTGGTCAGCATATTTATATTTTTTCATATAATGTATTGACTAATTTAGCACTGTTGTTTGTTTGATTGGACAATTAGTGTAAAATGTTTACTGAATCAATGGGAACGGTTTGCACTCGTTAAACTCTCCTCTTATATTCAGTCATGTTATTCAACTATTACTCTTTATGATTATTGCATAATTTTTAGTCATATTTAATTTCAAGAGTACACATTCATTAATGTATAATGTTTTAAAAATAGAAAGTATTTACAAGTATTTTTTTTAATTGGGACGTAGACTTTTAAAGAAAGAATTTACCGGGCCGCGGTCTCTCAAAGGCTGGCCTAGACAGGTAAAATAGAGACATAGAATAGCGTAACAAAAATAGAATGTGGACAGCGTTTCCTACTCTCAACTGGCTCTTCTGACTGTGGCTCCACGAGTCACTGGAGGAATAGCTGGAACTGCTGGAGAAATGGAAAGGAGATCGAACTGCTTCCAGACGACAGAGGACCGAGCAGTGTGAAGTGTAGACGAGAGAGTCGAGCGAGTTTCCATGCAACCACTACATCCCCTGCAACCCTTCCCCTAACGCAACTAACAGGGTACAGGGAGCGGCCTCCCCCGCCTCTCACGAACGTCAACAGAGGAGACCCGGATACCACCTGGATGGCGTCGAGGAACCCCTGAAGGTTAATTCAAACGGGGCTCGTTAAAGGGTGGAAGTATGGAGTTTTCACCAACGAGTGCTTCCTCAGCAGTCGCTGGTGCCTACGTCCCTCCCGACTTGGTTACAACCCCCACTGACCATTCACTCCTCCCCAGCGCCGGTTCTCCCCCCTCTGTAACCCTCCCCTGCCCTACCCTTTTCCCCTAAAACTGAAGCGATCCTTGCAAAATGGACCCCAGTTTTTCTCGTGGCCTTAAGTAGGCTTTCTAACGAGGGGGGATTTTTTGGTGCAAGGCAGTGATCTGTTTGTTAATTATGCTTTATTCCCCTTTTTTTTATTATTGGAACCTGAAAGAAAATAATATACCCTCAGACCTGTTGGGAGATGATTTAAAAAAAACAACGTAGACTTAACAGTTTCCTTAAAAACATTTAACTAATAGACAGCGGCGGCGATTACGGGGTGCGTGGGGCAGTTTCCCCACTTATTTCCCCCCGCACTATGGCCTCTTAACGAAAACCTTGCCTACCAAGAGAAAGTAAACTGCCCTTGCCCACAAACACAGATTTGGCACCCAATCACCGCCACTGCTTACAGAAGAACTCCCAAAGATGGGGGAGTCCTCGAGTTGTGTGGACGAGGATAGACGTCCTGTCTGTCTAAGAAACCATTCCGCTAATGTCGTAGTCCAAGTCATCCATTAGGGTGCAACGACATTTCAAGCATCAACCATGCAGACAAAGCTCACAAGGGGGAAGGGGGACTTTCAGGATGGCAGAACATTTTGCAAAAATACATTACTCTATCTCATATAGTTGCAACGAAATAATTTATTGAAATGGTGAGACAAGTTTTTTGTGCACCCTGTATTTTAGGTTAGGTTTTTGGTAATGTATTTCATAGGAGTCTCTCGCGGCTGTGCGATTGATCTGCATGGTTGCTGCTGGTGCCACTTCCAGAAACATCACTGTTCGGAAAGTTACTTCTTAAAAGTAACCGACTTACAGTTCCAGGTACTTGCTAAAAAAAGGAACGGAATTATAGTTACAGTTTTGAATAACTGGAAGTTACTTTCTCACTTACTTTCTCCTGGAAATCGCCTTGCAAACAAATTACACACGATCAATGATAATAAGTTAAATAAGTTAAGATGTATATATGTTTTATTTATGTCTCTCTCTAGTACATAATACATGTCTTCATATTAGAACTGAGCCCATACTGATGCCGATATATTGGTGTCGGAAAGTATCGGCTCGATTTTATGCCAGCCGATACATTTTCGAAATTTATATTATTCGTGGAGGTCCATAAAAATGCTACGCGACAATTTAACTGAGCATATTATGTAATAGCCTATTTGAAGTTTCCTTTGATTCCGTACCAATATTATGTGAGAAACTGTACTTCGTGATTATAAAACAGGGATTTCTATACACTGATGTAATTTTTTTAATAGTTTAAATCAAGACTCTGGTAAACTAAAATGGAACACTCACACAGTAATATAAATCATTATTTTGAACATATTTTATCAGTTACAATCTTTAAGCATCGATTGTTCTTTTTTCAAAGTGATATTGGCTCAGCCCTGTTTCATATATTAATATTAACAAGAAATTTTATAACAAATATAAACATATAATAAGAAATAAAAACATATATGCAACAAATAAAACACATACAGGCTTAACATAAATAATAATGGAACAAAACACCGAAGTATTCAAGTGTAATTTGAAATGACAACTTACAATAATGCGTGTTCTAAATTTAGCATGCAACGAAACCTATTGTTATTGGCCTTACCCGAAACACATCCTAGTTTTTACTCAACTCCCTAGAACGAGTATAAAATGGATAAACATGCCTCAGGGATAGAATAGGGGAGAACACGAGATCACAAGCAGTGGCGTACGCAGGATTTTTATTCGGGAGGGGCTGGAATTGTAAAGATGGAGAGTAAGTACTGTCACCAGCAATAAAATGGAACACCTAAATCCTAATATACTCGCTTCCCTACAAGGCGTTATGTGTGTTGCTTCAATCTAAGGTGGTGGTAGAAGTTGCTATTGGAAATTTGCTATTAAAATCCACTTATCGCCTTGCAGAAAAGCGAGTATTTCAGGATCTAGTTGTCTCATTTTTATTGCTTGTGACTGTTCATGCCTGCTTTCTAGGGAGACGATATACACAGTAAGATATTTCATACATTTAGAACTTTCTAGTTTCAAAAATCGCAATCTGGGGTCACTTTAAGGGTTGCATTTCCCCGAATTCTTCTTCACTGCTTTCATTATAAAATATTGATTTTCTCAAATCTTCGTAGAGGGCTGTTGCCCCATTAACCCCCCCCCCTCTGCTGTCGTCAGTGCAGTGATCACAAGTACACTTTGTCTCGGGAATCTGTGGAGCAAGGCTGTCCATAACGGTAAAGAAGAAGAAAAAGAGAGTTGGCTTCTCATCCCCACTCACGTTCATGGGACTAGTCCTCTCGACTTCTACTTGCACAGAGAACTTATTTTCGTTTTCTTGCTCCAGAGACTCCCGAGACAGTGTTAGACCTGTGAAAGACCACAACGAATTCACTGGAGTCCGAGGGTTTGGATATGATGTGAACATCACCACGCTGCGTCCGCCTCTAACCCCCAGGGTTGCCTCCAGGCACAGATTGATTTGAGGCTGGGTGAGTCCCAGAGCCACTTTCGACCTTAGATCACCAACCCTGGGAATCGAACCCGGGTTTCCTTCGTGGCAGTCAGACGCCCTACCGACTAGGCCACCAGAAGTCGTGGTAGCCGATCCAGGGCCTGTCCATAGGAACGACACCAGCGGACCGGCACCCAGCACCTCGACCTGCACCGAGGCTCTATCCAGGAACCACAGAAGGAAAACAGCAGCCACGTAACCTCCTCCCTTTAGTGCCCTTAACTTTCCTCTAAGTTGCATCGTAAGTGGGGTACTTTGGTATGAACAAGGTGAATACTCATATTCATTTGGAAATCTGTAATTTACTCTTCCACAGTCTGGCTGTCCATTATGGGGGAAATTATCTGGTTACAGATAATGGTTTGCACAGAAGCTTCGTAAGGGGTGTCACTTATTATTTCAATGTGTTCATGTATCTAATACTAGTTTAGGAAAGTTGAGCATTAAAATATTTTATCCCCAAACGAACGCCTCTGTGCACGTCACCAATACAATAATATAAAGTTGACCATTAAGTGCAGAAATGTGAAATACATCACGATACGTGAGTTGTATATTCACCTCTAGTGTCTAAAATATTGAATTAGACATTTTTAATTAGCTGCCTAATATAACCTTTTTTTTAAAGAATTAGCCTTGAAAAGTATGGAAAGATACAACCACAGAAGAGACATTCACAACAAACATTTAAATATATCATACTAAACCAAATTCCAGAATATCGTGATGCTACGTAGGTTTAACCTTGGTAATGGTAATGTTCAGCAAAAGCAGAAAGTAATTAACTTTGAAGTTTGTTGGATTTTAAGAGTTGCCAAACTGAGGTCAACGTATGTAAGGTTATCGCATGTGTAATTTATTTTGAAGGGATGTGAGTGATGCTGAGTGTCTTGTAACGACATTATGTTATCATAAGGACAGAGAATATAAAAACATGTACTTACCAACCCGTCGTGTTGGTCTCACTTGCAAAGTGCAGCATTTGCTCACGGTGTTGCCTCTGAAAGGTACAAGATAAGACACAAATAATCCCATGCTGTAATGTTATTTATTAAGAACTAGAGTAAAATACAACTGGAAGTGGAAGCTTCGCATCAGAGTACCCTCCAGTTATCTTCCACACTGTTAAGAACGAAGCATATGGAAATAATTGAGGACTAAAAGGGGTAAACGTTGTAAGTGCCAAAAGCGAAAGTATTGGGAAATCGCATAAAACTGTTTTTCCACATATCTTTCACATACAACGTTTACGATTTTCACTCACCCTCAAAGTGAAACCTCTTTTGGTACCTGAAATAATAACTTTTTTTTCTTCAATTTATTGTTAGTCAATTTTCAGTAACCTCGCTTGGCACTTCCATCGTTCACCAAATCAGCCCGCAGGGACGTTCGCACTAGCGACCTCTTTACACGCCCTTTTGAACTACTTAGAGGGCTACCAGCCACTTTTCACGTTTACAACATTATAAAGTTTAACACAGTTTAACGTGGAAAACGGTGTTTGAATTTTTTGGCACTTACATCGTTTACCAAATTTTAGTCTTCAGTTGTTACCACTTGCTTCAATCTACTGACATACACCGCGCCAAGTATGAAAGTTTTGTTGCGAGACATTTAATTAAAGTCGGTCACTTTATTTATTTATTTATTTATTGCGTCTTGTTTAATGGCGAAGTTAAGGCTTTGTAGCCTTTTCTACCACTTAACCATGTTTACAACAACATTTAAACCATTACATAGAATGGTAAATATTAAAATATAAAAAGAGACACATCAATCCATTTCCCTCAAATGCAAGTTTGGACTGGTGCTCTAAGATGTTTATCTGCCACATAGAATTTAGAAGCACCAAACTCATCGACCATTCATCCTCCATCTTGAAATGCTTAGGCCAATTGCGCTCCAAATGTAAAATGCAATACGACACCATTCCTCCCAAATATCTAACTAACGAGAAAATTTCAACTAATGAGATTTACATTTACGCTGGTTTTCACAACTACAAAATTGTTGACTCACCCCACCCATCCAAAGTAGCGGAAGAGATTATAGTTCCTGCTAGATTCCTTCTCTAAGCTCCAAAACTATGCTTTAGATATAGTTTTGAAATGTGAAAGATAGGTAGGTGAAAATCTACAATCGAAGGGATCCTCTGAGGACAATGATTTTGAACATCTCTTTCTATAGCCACCCATCTTTCGGGTCTCGAAATAATATACGCGAAAATGTTTAAAGTGCTTATTAAAACAAAAACAAAAAAAATAGAAGTTTAAACATTAAACATCATGTGATATAGTATCTAATTGACACATTATATCGAACTGCAAAGCAGTTTGGATTTAGGGTAGGATTTTCGCGAATCTAGTGTAGTTTACTGAAGTGTCGAGTAAGTCTTGGTCTCGTCTCAATTTTACAGATATCTCTATCTTGTACTCTCGGTCTCGTCATTATTTTGAAAATATCGTTCTGGTCTCGGTATTGTCCCTACAATCTTCTTATCCATTCTTTTTATCTTCTTCGTTGAAGCGACATTTATCTTGGAGATGCGGTCCTTATCTCCTATGATCTCAGAAGTGTATAGAAACTCATTTCCATCCTATCCGATTTGACTGCACACTGAATGATAGGTGAAATTATACAAACAGCGCTAAAGTGAAAATTTAGGTGGGAGTATGCTTTCTCGGGTCTTGGGGCAACTTGGAGGTGATGCTATTATGATTTAACAGGGTAGCCATGGGACAGGTG